>NC_056743.1:1471283927-1471468927 GCF_019279795.1 Protopterus annectens
GCAAATTTCTGAAACAAATGAGTGGTAAATTGGGTACCATTGTCAGAAATAACTTTGTATGGACTACCATGGACTGAAAAATGACATTTCAACTTGGTGATAACAGCAGTGGATGTTAGGTTAGGTAGTAAATCAATCTCAAATCATCGAATAAGAGTCTACCAACACTAAGTAATGCTGATTGTTTCACTAGAATACTGCTGACCAAGGTAGTTCAGGAACTTGACTTAGCTGAAGTGGTTCTCTTGCATACTGAACAAGAACAATGTACTTTATCAATATCTTTTGCTAGAGCATGCCAAAATATTAGTCCTTTTGCCCTTCTTTTGGTAGATTCGGAACCTGAGTGACCACAATGCAAAATCTGGATGTATTCACATTGTAAGAAAGCAGAAACAACAATTTTAGGACCTTTGAAAATAATGACATCCTCCATCAACATCTCATCTCTGTAAGGAAAATACATTTGCACTTCAGGCGGTACACTAAATTGGTTTGACAGCCATCCTACATTAATGAAGTGGTTGAGCTTTTGCAAAACTGGATCAGTCTTTGTATTATCTCTCAGCTCATTAAGTGTTGTGGTAGAAACATTATGCACTTCCATGACATCAAAGTCAAAATTCTCTGCATTAAGCTGTTCTGTTGTTTTTCTAGGTGATTTGGATAAGGTTTCAGCCAGATAAAGAAGTTTGCCTTTTGTATAGACCATTTTGAAGTTGTACCTTTGCAGTCTGAGCATCATTCTTTGTAATATCATTGGAGCTGAATGCATAGGCTTCTTTAAAATAGGGACTAGAGGTTGGTGATCAGTTTTGATCTGAATAGCTCAATCATAAATTTAATCATGAAACTTCAAACATGCAAATACTATTTCCAAAAGTTCTTTCACCATTTGAGCATATTGCATTTCAGTTTGGGTAAGAATTCTAGATGCATAGGATTCTGGTCTAACTTCTTGAAGAATAACTGCACCAAGACCACATTTTGAAGCATCACAAGAAAGAGTTACTGGTTTACTGACATCATAGTATCTTAATATAGGTGGGGTGGCAATTTTCTGTTTAAGGTCTTCAAATGCTCTCTGGTGCAGTTCCATCCAAGACCATGTAACATTTTTTGGCATCAGCTCTCTCAAAGCCACTGTCAACTCATTGAAGTCTGATATAAACTTGCCTAAATAGTTGACCATACAAGAAAATGTTGTAGATCTTGAACATTATCTGGTGCTGGCATCTCTAAAATGGCTGCTTGCTTGGATGGGTCTGGTTGCAAGCCAGTGCTAATAAATACATTACCTACATATGTAACTTCTGGTAATCTTAATTTGCACTTCAGAGGATTGAGCTTCAAGTTCACTTCATGTGCTCTATTTAGAACTTTCATAAGGTTTCTGTCATGTTCTGCTTCACCATTGCCTCCAACCAATAAATCATCTACTGTTATGGCACAAGGATAACCTGAAAATATTTGCTCCATTGCACACTGGAAGACTTCACTTGTAGAATTTATTCCAAATGGCATGAACTCTATATCTTCCAAATGGGGTACCAGTGTCTACTTTGAGCTGAAGATTTGTGATCAAGCATCACTTACCAAAATGAACTTTTTGCATCCAAGACAGAAAAAAGCAGCGGTATTTGGTAGTAGGGCTGTGACTTCCTCAACTGTATGCATAGGATGTTGTGGTTTCTTTAATGCTTTATTCAAACCTCTTGAATCAATGCATATTCTATTTTTGCCTGAGCCTTTTTTGTGGGCTGCTACAATAGACGACACCTATTCAGTTGGTTCTGTAACTGGATAGATTACACCTTGCTGCACCATTTTAACCAGCTGGGCTTTGACTTTGTCCTTCATAGGTATCAGAACTTTTCTTGCTGGTCTGACCACTGGACTGATCTCTGGGTCTAACTTCATAGAATTCACAACTGAAAGTTTGCCTAATTTGTCATAAAAAACATCAGCATACTCTGAGAAAATGACATCAGTGAAACTGGAACTGCGACATGTGTGTATATGATGAACCCCTTTGGTAAAGAAAGCAGATTCATTACCAAACTGTCTCAGAGGCCCAATAATGACTGCACAGGTCTTTGGACTACATAGAATAGTAAGCTGTAACAGTTCTTAGCCAAATAACATGAAAGCACTACTGAACCTTTGGTTTTAATTTCTTCATCTCCATAAGCAACAAGTTTCACACAGCTGGCCACATTAAGTTGCTCACCAGCTCTCACTTTATCAAATGTGTCTGCTGACATAACATTACACTTTGAACCAGTGTCTTCTTTGAGCTTGGTGGACTTACCATAGATTTGGACAGTACAAAACACTGCGTTCTTTGCCAGCAAATTTACTGCATCAATCTTTTCACCAATTACTGATACACCATCTATGCAGAAAGTAGGGTTGAAGCTCTCTATATGATCAACTTGCTTTTTTAAGTGACCCTTCTTTATAACTGTGTGATGTTTACTTGATTTGCAAAACTTTTGAAAATGGTTCCATGTTTTACACTTGTGGCATTGCTGACCAAATGCTAAACACTTTTTTTCTTTTAGACTCATGATTAGCACCACAATTGTGACAATTAACAATAAAACTTGATTTGGGTTTTGCTGACTCACCCTTGCACTGCACTGAGCATTTCCTTCTCTATGAACTAGTCTTGGAACTTGCTGGAAGACTACAGGTTTTACCAACCACACTCGCAGAGGTTACAGCTGCCATGTACTCAGGACTGCTTCTGCTAACCATGTGTTACATGCTGTCTACATTTGCTCTGGAGTCTGCCAAAATCATGCTCTTATCACTTGCAAGCATACTTGTGTGCCTTTCTGTAACTTCATGGATTTGACAAATCTCAATAGCTTTGCTCAGCATTAAATCAGTCATAAAGCAGAATCTTTCTCACTGCAGCACTATTAGTACCACACACAAGCCTGTCCTTTATCAGCTCATCTTTTAAATCACCAAACCTGCATGTTTTAGCTTTTTTTCTAAGGTCAGTAATATAAGCTGCAAATGGTTCTCTCGGCCTTTGATCTCTTGTGTAAAACAAGTAACTGTCTAATATAACAGTTGTCTGAGGGTTGCATATTTCCCTAAATATCTGTTTCAAACACTTGGGATCTTCCCATGATTCAGCCTTTACAAAAATATGACAGTTTTCCACTTCTCCTTCATATACTGCCGGTTATACACAAATGAATGCTCTCTTTCAATGGCCTCTGACCCAGCTAGGTTTAGCAAAATGAATACCCTGGTGCATGCATCTTTGTCAGAATAAGCTGCTTGCATAAAATATTGTACTCTTGCTCAAATATTGTCTAATTCTCTGCAATATTCTGATCAAATACAAGTGGACCTGTCTGTGAAATGTCTCTGCCATATTAACACATACCAGTGAAGGCTTTTGCAAGTATGCATGAACAGACACACATATACATATGCCAGAAATGTATGCCCGTACTGGTAACTATGCCCAATAGCACAACAAGCCTCTGAATAATTGAACTTTGTGAAATAGGTCTCCTGGGCACAACAATACTCTTGAATTCACTGCACTGTAAAAAAAAATCACCTCTTATCAGTGTAAGAAACATTTCAAAATAACTGCACTGTGTGAATAAACTGGGCATAAGAAGCTCAGCGTAAGAACTATTTCGAAGTAACTGCACTTTGTGAATAAACAGTATACTGCACACTAAAACTTTCCCAAAATGGCTATACTTTGCTAAATAATCTGTACAGTGTAAGAAACACTTTGTAATGGCGGTACTCTGCAAATCGACAAACCAAGCACAAGAAACTTTTTAAAATGGCTGCATTTTGACTGTACTTCACAAAATAGTTGTACTTTGCACACAAACACTTCAGAATAAATGCACAGTAATAAACATACACTGCAAGCTCTTTTACACACTTTGAGATACTTCAGATAACTCTAGTTATGCCCTGAATAGCTTCAATCAATGTGAAATAGTAGTTTATGCCAAAACACAGTATCTTGCTAAAAAACATGCAGTTGCCTTGCTTTATTTATGCTTAATGTGCCTTTTTTTCCCTTTATTATATTCATTTTGTTGTTTAATCTCTTTGCATGCCCATTATACTTTTCCTTTCTTGTGCTCGTTTTACTCTAAACATGTTTGTTTTACTTTAAACATGATCATTTCGCAATTTTGAGGTAATTCCAAACCCCTTCTGTAATTTTCTGATAATGGTTTCATCAAATATCTTCATTTTAAATATTTCATTTAATTAATAAACTTGTTGTGCCTCTCGTTTGCTTAATAGGTTCATAGGTTCATAGGTGTGTACTAGGTTAATGGCCCTGTAGCTTTTACAACCATTACCTTGGCATCATGGCACCCGACCTTAGTTCCCAGTGCCTCTGTTGAGTAAAGCCATTGGAGTGATCCCTGGGGTGAATTTTCTATTTCCCATCCACTCATCAAGATTTCTATTGAATAGGGCCAGTGAGGTGCTCTGCTTGACATGTATGGGAAGTCTATTCCATAGCATAGGCAGTCTCTTGGTTATTAATGCATTCTGTGCCCTTGTAATGCTCCATTTTATCATTTTAATAAATAAATCATTGTGCAAGTTTTCATTACCTTCAGTTTGTTTCTGGCCATTTTCTGTACTCACTTCACTTAGTTTACCTTCACTGTTAACTCTGCACCTCATAGTTCTGAAAAGCAGTCTCTGGAGTCCTGGTTCTGACACCATGTCACTCATTGGTCTGAATAAAACAGATGAACATCTGTGGGTTCTGTTCAAGCAGCTTTATTATCCACAAACACATCAGGATTGAGGCTTAATAACTTTAACTTAGATAAATTTATAAACAAACTATCACACATACATGCTCACTCTCTGGCTGCACTCTCAAAATGGCACTGAAGCAAGCATGTGCTTGCTATTTATATGCGTGTGCTGTCCTTGGAACACTTCTTCATGGTACAACACACACACACACACACACACACACACACACACACACACACACACACACACACACACACACACAATTTTATGGGGGGGAGTATTCCTAAGAAATTTTGTATTTTAATCACCTTTCCTATCAGAATCATTGACAATAAGAAAATCTGGATGAAATATGCTCCTAGTCTTCTAAGTGTTTCTAAGGCACTGGTAAATATTCATCAAGAAACTTCTCAAATACCACTCACTCCTAGTGGCTGGCAAGACAGGCTATTACTTTGCCTTTCCACTTTAAAATAACAATAGATTCTTAGAGGATAGAGCAACTCAACAAGTGTCAGAAGCCTGCTCTTGACTTCACTGCTTGGTTATTAATGCACATGTTCATAACCTTACTTTGTACTATGTTTATACCTGTAGTATGGAAATCAGTGGAGGTAGCGGTTGTCATCAAACACAGTGAAGACACCTACCACCATTTTACATCTTTGTAAAGTACAAATATGCAGCTTATTGTCTCAAGTTAGGATGTATTTGATTAGGTACAGCAAAGTTTTTCTCTACTCAGTACACATTTTCAAAAGGCTGGAGCAGTTATAGCTCTAAATATGTCTCACATTAACTCTCCTGAAATCTGTGGATGTTGGACTACATACAGGGCAATTCTCCTTGGCTTTAACAAGCCTTTCCTTTCTGGAGATGAGCAAGGTGTTAAATGTGGGCATTTCCAGTCATTTAGTGAACAGTTCTGGATCTACAAACCTTGTCTTCTAGGGTGTGTATATTACAAGTGCTTCACCACTACAGCCATTGATATATGAATTGGATCCTTGGACTTGTCTCCTCCTATATTACTGACTTAATCAAGAATGTTAAAGGCGTCATGGCTACTCTGTTTACAGATTACTTAAATTTTATCCAGCCTTCCAAATATCATGAAAATGTTGTGGAAAAGCTTAGGGCAGATTTTGATAGGGATCATGCATGAGTCATTGAGCATAAACTTAATTCAAAGGTAGAGAAAAAATAAGTTCAAGATTTCCTGCATGTATGCTTAACTAAAATGTAGCTAATAAAAATAGATACAATAAGTATATCACATTGTTATGCTATCTGACTTTCTTCATAACAATGCAATGAAATGTAATTACTTTATGCAAAACATATATTTTTACTTTGATTGTAATTTTGGATTATATTGTAGCATCTTTCCATTACAAAAGAGGATAAATGCAATATAAATATTTAGGGTTAGGGACATTATAATACATATTTATGGTTAGGGTCATTGTATAGTAATCAGCGATTCTAAGAGACAAGATTAAGATTGCAGAAAGCAAGTAGGCACAGGCTGCATTTTAGGATCACAGAAGTGTACTTCCATCTGTAAAACAAATATCCTTTTCATCTAACTCTGAATATATAGTAAGTTGTGACTACTGACTTCTGCGGAAAGTTAAATCCAGTGTTTAGGACGAGCAACTTTGATGCTTACTTGTGATGAAAAGAATGGAAAAATCCATAATGACCAGAAGTATTTTGCAGCTCACAGCTGTGAGAACCATATAGTATTACCCACTGCACCCCCATACCCTCCCAGCCTCTTGGCTCAAGAATCAGAGATAAGAGCCAAAATCAAGGACAAATTTAAAATATTACCCTTATATTCTTATAAGGTTTATAGTATAACAAATTTTGGGCTAACAAACATTTTCTGAAGACTATAAAGCAGGAAACACATTTGTTATTACCTCCTGATAGTAGTTTACAGCAGTTTATCAGAAAACTACAAATGATATGAGGAACTGACCACAAATATGAGGAATAATCAGGGCAAAGTTGGGAACTACATTTGGACAAGTTGAGAACTATGCTTTTTTTTACATGCATACACACAACACACATACACACACACACACACACACACACACACACACACACACACACACACACGTGCACACACACACACACACACACACACACACACACACACACACACACACACACACACACACACACGTAATTTTCAGTTATAGCCACATGTATGACTGTACACTTCAAATACGTGCTTGAGATCAAGTGACTGAATAATTACATAAACAATGTCCCAAAGTAATGTATCCAAGCTTTCTACTGTCAGAACCATAATGTGCAACCCATTGCAATTCCCTTCTGCCCTATCATCTTCTTCGCTCAAGAAAAGGAGTACTAGAACCAAATACAGGAACAGATTCCTGGCACTTCATCTCCATCACCTCTAACTTCCTTATCTGCTCTGCCTTCACTGCGCAGGTCTCTGTACCATACAGTAGTAATGGTTATATCATTGTTTTGTACACCTTACTTTTCAGCTTGTTTGGCAATCTTCTGTCACACAATATCCCTATGGGCTACATTAGCAAACTGGTCAGAGGGGACAGTTCAGCAAAGTTGCTGTATGCAGATGATGTGCCATTAAAAACAGAATCTAAACAAGATGTTCACCAAATGATAGGGGAATGTAATGCAAAACTGAAGGCACATGGGATGAAGCTGAGTACAGAAAAGATAATTGTAATGGGAGCAGTTATAGTCCTAAATATGAGTCACATGCACTCTCCCGAAATCTGTGGATGATGGACTACTTACTGAGCAACTCTCTTTGGCTTTAACAACCCTTTCAGTTTTGGAGATGAGCAATCTGATAAATATGGGCATTTCCAGTCATTTGGTGAACAGTTCCAGAGCTATAGATCTTTTCTTCTTAGGGGTTGCAGTCCCTCTGATTCTAGTTTTGATCTCTTCTTTTAAACTTCCCTTCTCATTAACCACCCCTCCCAGGTACTTGAAGCTGTTCATCACTATCTTCCCTTCTAGCTCAATTCTCAGCTTGTTCTGTTTCCCCCATTTGCTCCCATTACAACTGTCTTATCTGTACTCAGCTTCATCCTGTGTGCCTTCAGTTTTCCATTTCATTCCCCTATCATTGTCTGTCTGTAATGCCACATCATCTGCATAGAGCAACTTTGATGATCTGTCCCCTCCGATCTGTTTGCTAGTGTAGTCCATCATCATTATGAACAGCAGTGGGCTCAAAGCTGAACCCAGATGCACATCTACTCCCACTGGGACCTCATCTTTGAGTCCGAACACTGTCCATACTTATGTCATTGGGTCCCTTGTACATAGCCTGTACTAATTCTACAGATGATGCTGGAACTTCCAACATCACAGGACTGCCCAAATCAGCTTTCTCGGGACCTTGTTATATGCTTTCTCCAAGTCTAGGAATTCTTGTTTGGGTTCTTTCTACATCTCTTGTTTCTTCTTAACTAGCTGTTTCACTGTAAACATTAAATTAGTTGCACTGCGTCCTGATGTGAATCTGAACTTCTCAACCCCAATTCTAACTTTCTGCTACTTTGTATATTCATTTATCAATGACTCTTTTCATAACTTTTATGCGGTGTGATAGGAGTTTGATACTTCTATATGGCTCACAGTTGTGAATGTCCCCTTTATTCTTGTATACTAGCACTCGCATGCTTATTTTCCAGTCATCTGGGATACCCATTTCTCTCCATACTGCTATGAGTACCCTCAGGAATCATTTCTCCCCTATCTCGCCCAACATTTTGATCATATCTACTGTGACCTCATCTGAGCTTGCTGCTTTCCCTGTCTCCATTTTCCTTAGTGCTGTTCTTACTTTATTTATTTTATTTTATGTTATATTTGATTACTAGGTTGTTCTGACTGGGCAATCAGCTGCCTGTTTTCAGCAGTGACATGGTGAGAAAAGCTCCACATACATGACAATCATAAAAATACAAAATACAAAAATACAACAGCTCCACATATGTGATAAAAATACAAACATTACAGAGGAGTACAAATTAATAGAGCAAACAAACAATAGGTCAGACAATAGTATATCATGCCATAGTATGATGGGAAGTTACAGAAGTGTACAATATATAGAGTGTACAACAGTAAAGCAGAAAATATAACGTATTTGAGTAAGAAGGTTCAGTAATACTATATACAGTTATATACATTCATTTAAAAATACAGTTCATAGGCAGGGCATAGCCCGGATGTACACTGACTAGCAACAGTTTTCTCTAGCTCTGCCACTTTATACATTTCTGACAGGATTTAATATTTTCAAACAGTCCTAATCAAGTTATTTGTTCATATTTTAGATATTCTAAGTATAATCTAGAATTGCTTAAAAAAATATATATAATTTTACTGGAATTTTTCTGTTAAACAACATCCTGCCAATTTTAACCTATCATCTCTGAAAGATAAGTCACTCGAATAATTCCATGGATTCTTCATTCAGGAAAGAACTTTATCTTTGGCAACTAACATACAGGAACTGTTGCTGAAATTTGGACAAAATCGATGCAAAAATAGATGACTTCAAAGAGAAATGCTCAAAGCAGATGTATTTGATACATAAAGACTTACAACTACAGAAATCCCAGATTTCAGGTATTGAGCAATCTCTCAATGACACAGATAGAAGACTACATGAGGGGGAAAAGATTGAATTTTTATTAAAACAAAATGCTTTTCCTAAGAATAAACTAAAGGATCTAGAAAACAGATCACGCAGGAATAACATATGGATATTTGGTTTACCAGATAATACTAAAGGCAATAACATGGTGAGTTTTTTAACTTTTTGGCTGTCTTCTATTTTAGATCTTCCAGAAGCCCTTTCATATGGAATTGAAAGGGCACACCAATCACTTGCCTCATCCTCAAATAATAGTACACCTAGATCAGTAATTGTGAGATTTATGTCTACACAAGATAAAGAGTTAGTCTGGAAAACTGCTTGGGTCAAATCACCTATAAAAATAAGATAATGTTATTCATTTTGACAATGATTATTCAACTGCTGTCATTTCTAAACGAAAGTTTTTCCAGCCTCTAATTAAAGAAATTAAAAAGAACCAAATCAAAGTATACCTTTTACTTCCTGACAGACTAAAATTATTCCTCCCTGATGGTACCAAAATTTCTGAAGACCTTGATTCTGCTGTGACATTTATAAGATCAAACAAATTATTAGATAAAATAGAGGATATGGATTGGTCAAGCATTTCTCTGAAAATAGTTGCAGAAAATAACAGCTGGAAAACAACTGACAAGAAGAAGAAACTGAAAGATAAATAACTGCTTTGGTTCAACAACTTGTGATTTTGTTCTCTCCTTTTTACTTCTCATTTTGACATCTCTAGGCTGTTGGAGGTTGTTGAGAAACTATTCTCTTAAATTATTTCATCTCATGTAAGGAGAATACGGGAAAAGAACTGTATTTTGGACAATGCTAATCTGTGCATCTGGAGTTCATTGAGTGCTTGAAACTGTTTACTTCAAGGTAACTTAATTTATGTCTGTTTTTTTTTGGGGGGGGTATTTGGACTTGATGTATTATTAGTTTTTTCTTTATTTATTATATTTTTATATTTATATTGATATGGTCTGCCATACAGCTGACTTTGAAGCATTTTTTCTAATGCATTGGTTGCTGTGTGTATTTTTACATCTCAGTGTTTAAACTGTGTACTATAGGTCACGAGCCTTAACTTTTCTTTCTGTGGCATCTTTGACAACATTTAAATAAGATCCCGCTAAAAGACTAACCTTTGTTACTTCAAAAGACTGGCCTCAAGACACAGCTGCTGATTTAGTTCCTTCTAGTTTCTGTGACCGTTGTTTCAACAAACGAGAGAGAAAATCTAAACTTTGACCTCATTGTAAAGGAAGAGGATAGAATGTTTAAGCAGAAACAACATGCCATCATTCCTAATAATTAAATATCCTCAGAATGAAATGATAATTCTTTTGGACATTTTACTTGTATTTAATCGTTATTGTTTCCCTTGTGTCTATTCAAAGTTATGTTTATATATTTTCTGTGTCTCCTTCTTGGGATCTTATGGTGTGATGCCTTGTGTTGGAATAGTGTCTTGTGGGAGCTGTGGTGATGCTTCTTATCCTAATGGAACCTCCAAACTGACAATTCCTGGTTAGTAGTTGATTCAGCTGAGTATCACTTCTGTTTTGTAGTAGATACTGATGAGGGCATGAGCAAAGTGCAGGATGTGGGTTTCTTTCCTATTTTTCATTCCCATTCACATGTTTGGTTTCTGGCACTTGTGGCATGGATAAATGTTTAAGCCAATGCATTAGCACCGTTTCAGTTTGCTATTTGGAACGTAGTAACTTGGATGATGAATGAAATGTAAATGGTGGATGCATTTTGATTGATTGCCTTGCTGCTTCTACAGTTTGTGGACTGAATATTCGGAGTACATCTCTTTGATATGATGTTGTTTGGCTGTCCAATATGCAAATCATGCACTGCAGTATGTAACAGTTGAAGGGATCTGGCTTACTGATGCTTAACGGACTAGATGGATATTCATGCTCTGGGTAGGTGGACTACAAAAGTGAGAACAGGGGATGGGGCTGGAAATGGGGCATAGTGGGTCCATGCAGATTTATTTTTTTTATACTGACCGAAGATGGTGCGTGCATGGATTTTATTTGCAATGTTTGATTATTGATGGGATACTGTGGAGGGTGTTTGCCTATCTTATGATATGCCAGTGAATGGATGCAATAGCAATGCTCATTTCTCCACTAGGGCTGTAAGGCACTTCTTTGTTTGCAGTGATTTAGATTTGATGTTGGGGCAATATGCTTGAATTGGTATTGTAGAGTCGTAACAATTTTTTATAGATAAGCTGTTGGCAACTGACTGTGATTCTGTGTTTGTTTTCATTTAGTCAGTATTTTAGAGGATGATTGTTCAGAATTTCTAGTTATCTTCCAGTGGATCTTGGTGACATTTCTATCAGGAAGGTAATGGGGATTCATTTTATTATTGTTATTAGATCTTGAACAGCTAACATTACTATAATGTGACTAGTGAATTAGCTTGCCTATCAGTCATATGGCATTTTCATGCTCATATTTCTGACAATCTTGTGTAACTAGTTTTTGTTTGTGCGGCATTTAATGCGAGCTACTGCACAAGTTCAAAACCTCACCTTTTTTTCTCTCTCTTTCTCTTTTGATACTGCAATCACACAACTTATCATTTACTATAAGTATTCATTAGAGCCTCATTTTGTTTGGTTATATGTAACTACTGTAAATTAATATTGGCAATTGCATCGGTTTGATCAGTTATGTATTTTGGTGGACTTTAAAACATGTCTGGGTTACAAACATTTATACAATGTTGAAGAGACTAATTTTAAAATGTTAATTTATATGTAGCATACAGACAAAAGCTTCATTTAATTAATTGGTTTGTTTTTTAAAACTATTATATTTGCCTAATATCATAACGGTACACTACAGGATTTGCTGTATTAAACAATATCATTACACTTGCAAAGCAAGGGTAAACAGAACCTTGGTGGATGATACATTTACAAACTGGGCTTTGAGTGATGATTTATTCCCAGATTGCCTTGTTCATTAATGGCAATAGTTACATATCAGAGGTGAATATTTAACTCCTCATTAGATGTACTAGTTATTCTTCAATTGGACTACAGAAGTAGTTTACTTTACTTGGATGAGGAACCTGTTCACACTTGTCTTCACAGCAGATCCTGTATATAGGTCAGCCAATAGTTTAAGTTTTTAAATGGTTTATTTCGGTGAATATATCACATAAAAATATAAGGCACTCATCAAAGCAGACTGCAGTTATTCTTTTAGCCCAAGCTAGATCTCATTTGTGTCCTTATGCTCTTTGGGTACTCAGTCTATTATCTGTATTTTGTTTTATATCTTTAGTTTATACTATATAAAGTCTATTTGGTTTTCTAATTTTGGACACATTTAATGAGCAAATTAATACCTATTGGCTCCTACTGTGAACCTCCTTTTATGCTGACCTAAGAATGTAATCGCTCATAATAAATGTGTTATGGTGACAAGGCTGTTAAAATTTTGACAACTTGGACAGGACATAAACATTTGTTAATATTGACTCTTTTGGGTCATTAGCCTTATACACATTCATATATCTAATATTTTTTGCCTTCATGTGGATATTCAGTAGATGTATTAATTAATATTTTGTTCTTTTGCATTCTATAATTCTTCTGTCTCTAATTTGTACTGATATAGGTAAGTGATTGAATCTTCTTGATTGTGTGTTATATCAGGTAGTGTTATAGAGGTTGACAGATAACTTTAAAGAGAGAACAGGGAGTTAAAACCTTACACATTTTACACAGGTTTGGTTGAATTTTGATTTTGCAATTTATGTTCAAGTCTGATGTTACTTTATTTGACTTACTTATAATTTAACAATAACCTCTAGTTAGAAAATATGTAATATTTACTCATTTTATGTGGGAATATTATGATGTATGGGATACATATATTGTCTTGTTTTATTTCAAGGAAAAATATATTTTTTAGATTAGTGGTGGGGGGACTGACTGTTGTTTGTAGTGGGGTGGTTAACTTAAACAAGATTACTGTTTAAGTTAGGAGTCTCTTTAAACTCCACAAAGGGGATAATGGTTTATATAATTCTAGTTTCATTGTATATAGCTGTTATATGTTTTCAGTTGGTGTCTATATTTTCTATAAACTTGGTTTACTCTATTGCTTTATATTGTTTAGGCTGCAGATTTAACAAAACATATATTAATACTGATGGAGTGAAAATTTGTATTTATATAATAATATGTTAATGGTCATCACTCAAGTAAACCCAAACAATATTATTTATGTCTTCTTTAAAATGTTTATCTATTAATATCAATGGGTTAAATAATAGTTGCAATAGGGGAAGTGCATATACGTACCTGAAACCCTTTAAATCTAATGTTATATTCCTACAAGAAACACATCTTCTAAAAGACGACTTAAATAAACTTAATAATAGAAAATGTTCAGTGTTATCCAGTTCTCATCATCATCAGAAGAAAAGGCATGTAGCAATACTATGGAATAATTTTCTACCTTTTACTAAAATAATAGATACATATAATGATGACAAAGGTATGTTTTGCACGGTTACATTGGAACTTAATAGGAAAACATATACTTTAATTAATATCTATTGGATTCCTGGGATCAGAATTCATATAGTTAAATAACACTTAAACCAAATAGTACAATTACAGTTAAAACCAAGAACCAGAGTTAAAAACCAAGTAGATAATCCAGGAGGCTCCACAAACACAGGCCAGGGGATGAACAAACCAGTCTCAATAGTGCCAACAAAATTATCTTTATTTAGCTCGTTCTTCTGTCTATAACATCAGACTTCATCAGAATAATAATACCCAAATAGTACAATTATCTAAAGGAAATGTTATTTTGGCAGGAGATTTAAATTGTATAGCAAATGAGAAAAAATTAACTGCTTCTAGTAAAAGGAGAGTACCACTCTCAACAAAAAATTGGATGAATTTGAAGATACATATCACATTAGATACATTAATGATTTTTCTGATTCAGATTCTCTTTTTTATACACACTTCTCTCAAAGACATGGTACATATTCTAGAATTGATAGGGTTTATGTTTCTAATCGGTTAATTAATAATAATCCAAGCAAAGTTAAAGTACTTTCATGTCCACTATTGGATAATAATGATATATCTTTTGAATTATTAATTAGTCTAAACTACTGTAATCAAATTAAAAGAATCACAGCCTACTTAACTATTTTATCAGACTTTAAGGACTTCATTTCTTGTGAAACAAAAAAAAATTACTAAGTTTAATAGTACTGAAGATACACCAGATATATATGTTTGGGATGCTTTAAAAGCTTGCCTTTATGTGAAAATTACAACTTGGTATATTAATAAAAAAACATGGGATAAGGAATTAAATGATCTCCAAGAGAAAGTTGATAAGTCAAAACTATATAATAAAAAATAAAATAAAATCAATAAGGTTGAAGAAGTCAATACTTTGAACAGTAAGTACTTAGAATTTTTGAATCATAAGACCAAGATTAATCTAGAGAGATTTAAATTCATGAAATTTTCTACCAACCCTAAGTCATTAAGCAATTTGGCAGTCAAGACTAAGAGAGTTAATAAACATAATCATATTAAAGAGATCTATTCTGCTAAAAAAAGAAAAATGTAACTGAAATAGGGGGTATCTTAATGGAATTTAGAAAACAGTTTGATAAAATTAATCAAAACTCAATTGCATTAGATTCTAAAGATTTTTGTAAGATCTTTCATTAAAAATACACTAAAAATAAACTAACATAATTACAGATTAATGCCTTAGATAAACCAATTTCAATGTCAGAAATCAAACATCAAATTAATGCTTCAAAACAAAACAAGACCCCAGGTAATGATGGCATTATTCCTTAAATCTACAAAATAATACCTAACAAAGCTTTGACCTTATTACATCATGTTTTTTCCTAATGTCAAGATCTAATTAATGCACTCCTATCTTGTCCATATTGAAGACAGATAAAGATCCTTCTAGGTGTTCTTCATATAGACAAATCTCTCTGTTAAACGTAAATTGTAAAATATTTATGTCTATTTATGCTAATAGATTGAAGACATTTCTTCCATTCCTAGATGATGAAGATCAAACAGGTTTTATCCTAAATAGAAATACATATGACAGTATTAAGAGAGTATTAACTGTAACCGACTTTGCTTTTAATTCAAAGAAAAATGTAACACTTCTCAGTTTGGATATGAACTGTGCTTTTGACTCTGTTAATTGGGAATATCTTTTTTTATACTTTAGAGACACTACATTTTTCTAACAAATTCATATAACTTATAATCTTTTTAGTGGATGTCAGGCATATATAAAGATAGGTTCTTATATCTCTCAAAACATTCATCTATATAAAGGGACTAAATAATGTTGTCCTCTCTCTCCCTTTGCTTTTTACTCGCATTATGGAACCCCTAGCTAATCATATAAGGATAAATTCAGACATTGAGGGTTTTAGTTTACTTTCTGAAGTGACATTCAAAGCACAACTGTTTGCTGATGACATTCTTCTTACTGTTACATGAACTAATGAAACTCTACATGCTATTTTTGATATTGTGGAAAATTTCCAAAAGAAATCTGGTCTAATTTTCAATGATAATAAAACAAAAATACTTTCCATTAATTCAAATACCAGTTGTTGGGATAAAAAAAATTATTCATTATTTGGTTAAAATAGATAGCTTAACTTATCTAGGAAGTATATTAGCTAATAATATAAATGATATAATAAGCCAAAATTATAACAATAGCTTATCCTGTATTAGAAATCTTATAATTAAGTGGAATAAACTCTTGTTTACAATGGATGAGAGATTCTTGATCATTAAAATGGTCATTTGACCTAAGATACTTTATATTATACAATCCACATCATTAATGCCTCCAAAATTGTTAATAAAAGAATTTAACTCAATGATTCTGAAGTTTTTGTGTTTTCCAAATAAACACGGAGTAGCTCTTATACATCTTATGAGGGACTGGTCCATGAGAGAAATAGGTTTGCCTGATATAGAAAATGTATTCTATTTCTTTTATGATCAAGACCTTTTCTTTGTTAACCAATGAACATTATTCAGTCAGATGGAAAATATTTCAAGAAGTTTTCTGGTTTAATATGGATGACGTGGAATTCTAATAAACTATTAATGTTAAACAATCCATTTATTTGAATTTTAAAATTTTATTTTATGATGAATAAACTTTCAAGCAATTTTCCTTGTTATATGACACTTTTATTAAAGGAATTTCAAAATGTTATGGATAGAAATATAAGTTATAAACACTGGATATTTATTTTGTTTCCTATTGCTTACACAAAAAGCATTATTCCCACATTAAAAAAATTCTAACATGATTTCGCTTAAAGATGGGAGTCTTATCTTTTGGTGTCAGTTCTTGGCTGGGGATACATTAATCTCTTTAGATTATCTTACAATTATATATGATTTAAATAAAGCTTCATTGTTACGGTTACAATCATAAAGACAATTTATGATTGATAAAATTAACTTAATTCCACTAAGCACAAGAACATCTCTTCCCAAACTAATATTTTTTTTTATTTATGCTTACTCAGCAGAATTTATTTTATGAAAGTAAGCTTTTAAAAATATATAGAATAATCATCAATGAAACAAAATGTATCTTGGGTAATTAATGGAATTATTTCACCTTAGTTAATAATAATTTACCTTCTGATGATAAGAAAATAATTTTGGAATCATCTAAGCTACTTCCTCACTCAGATAGAGATTATTTTCTTGGAAATTTATGTACAGAGTTTTTTATACACCTGCCAAATTGGAATTAATTGGTAAGGAAAAGTTATTGTGTTGGAGATGTAAAACAGAGACCAAAGCATACTGGTCTCATATGTTCTATGACTGTGTAGCTCTGAAACAATACTGGGAAAACATTAATAATTTTCTTCAAACCCATTTTTCAGATAAGTTTGCTTATCTAAATCCTTGATATTGTTTAACACTCCAGTTCCTAAATGTATAAAAAGAATTGCATATCCCTCATTATGGTCTACACTAGCAGTAGCTAGAAACGTTATAACTAGAAATTGGAAAGCTGAAACTCCCCCCTTTGTGCATAGAATTCAGAAATGTTCTTACTGAATTATGTCAACTGGAATTGATGACTATTAAATCAAGAACCATTAGAACTTCTTATTCTTATAATCTGTGGTCCAATTTAAAAAGTCTATTAGATAAGAACTTACACAATATTTAAGGGTATTCTTAACTGTCGTATAGTGGAATGTTAAATTGTTTTTAGTAGAAACCGATGTACATACTTTAGTTGTTATTAATTTTCTGTTTGTATATCTTCTTGTATTGATACACAATTTCTTAATTGTATGTTTGTGAATGATTATTTTATTGTTAAAAATTTAATACAAATTGTTTAAAAAAATACAGTACATTTCTCACTTTAAATGAGTAAAGACAATCTCCCAAACTTGCAAAAGGTGGGACTGATTTGGGTTTCATGAGCATGAACAGATGTTTCAGGAAAGCGTATAGCAAGCAAATTATTGGTTAGAGTATGTAAGGAGATATCTGGAAATATTTTTTCTTGGAGAGGGTGGCAAGGCCTTGAAATTCTTTGAATGAATGAACATAAGATGTAAGTAGAGAAACATATTAAGTTCAGTATGAGGCAATAAGAGTTCTAAAGAAATTTTAAATGTGGCAGGAGTGGGCAACAGTAGCAGTCAGGTGACTGCAGATTTATCAATAAGCACTGTTCTTCATGTAATGTAATATAGCATCCTACTTGTTTCTGAAAGTAAATGGTTTACAGAACTGCAGTTTTTTAACCATGCTTCCCTCAAAACTTTTCTCAAATATTATCCCTGCAATGGCTTGTCCTGTGAATACATGTGTAAAGTGCAGCACAAGTGTGGAACATCAGCTTAGCTGAAGTTGCAGAACGAAGTAACTTGATAAAACTAGATTGCATCTGAATTCATCAGATATTCTTTCACATCTCAGTGCTTTTCTTTCTTGGCTCCTCTCTTTCAGTTATTGCTGTTTTAAATGATCCTTACAATTTCAGAAAAAAATGTTTATGACATGGCACTTCCATCCTCTGGACATTACTCGTTTGTGTGTAAATAACTTTTGGGCATTTTTTGGGGCTTCTTCTTCTGTGGCTGTTTACATGTGTACTATCATTGGCAGACTCTTCTTTCTTTTTTCCTGCACTGTATAATCCTTGCATGTACCTAGTTACTATCTTCATGGTTTGACTCATCACTTTCATAGCAACAATTTCTCTAGCAAAGAACTTGCAAGTTAATATATTTATTGCTATTTCTTTTGTGGCATGCCATTACATTTTATTATAAAGTAAAAGTGTTCAGGGTTCACAAATTTAAATCCCAACCTTATGTTTTACAAAGGTATGAGAAGAACTGCTTTTACAATGTCCCATTTTCAATTCCTTGTTAGCTAGACCAGCTTTAATAAGAAATTAAACAAATGAAGCAAATGACCGCCAGGTACTGGAAATGTTGATTTTTTTTTTTTTGGCCTGGAGTTAAAGAAATTGTAATTGTATACTTTACATATTTGCATATACCTGGTAATTTGCTGTTTACTCTATATTTAACTTTTTTTGTGGAAATGGATTCTTTGTTAAAAGGCTCTAAATAAAGTTTAAATGCATTATTCATCCTTCCTTTATAAGTCATTTTAAGTGCTTATTTGTATGCTATAAATTAGTTCATTATTTTTTGCTTGAAAAATGAAAAATAAACTCCTGTGTACTAAGTGGACAATAAAATAAAAGTAAATATATACTTTGAAAATGTATCCACATATTATTTTACCTTTCCAGTAGAATGGTCACTAAAACTTTCCTGACTATAATATGCTAGATAGGGTCTATATCAGAATCGCGAATGTTCACAATGTCGAATCTGACATTGTCGATACTTAAACAGCGAAACTGCAGAGCATTGAAGAGGTAAACAGAAATCTCCGTAAGGGGAGATTTCCATTTACTTCAATAAAGTGCGGTCTTGGAGTTGGAATATTTAAGTAGCGGGGGTGTGGAGGGTGCAGGGAGGCTTGCCCCCCCCTGCTTAAAGCAAGTATTTCTGTTTTTTGACTGTTTGTTATGTTTTTATTAGGTGTTGGATGTTACTGGACTTCGACGATATGGTGCCGGTCATATTGTATTCGAAGTTCAGTAACTTTTAGCATCTAATATAGACCTGCTAGATATAGTTAACTCTTAATTTAGGATCTTGAAAACCATTTTTGGTTATGTTCTCTGTTGCAGACATGTATCATACCAGTACACATTCCAGTGCCCTGACTTTTCCTTACTTAGATACATCCTAGTGAGTTTATCATTAGGGGTATATCATACATACCAGTGATAGAGGTGCACAGATGACCATGGTCCAGATATTGTGTTGTTATTAACTGTTAGTATTCTGTACATAAGAAGAGTGTGCTCAGCATGCTGTCAGATGGGTGGAATGAGATGTAATATCAGTTTAAATGAGTGTCAATCCTACTGTTTTTAACAAGGTAGTTTAGCTGATTGATGCTAAGTATGTCAAACCTAAAAGATCCCCGGTGAACTGTCATAGCAGGCAGGCTTAGAGAAGAGCAAGGAATTCAGCATTGCATTTTCCTCATGTTCTCCCTCATCTTAGAGTCTGTGCCCTTTCAAAGATTGTATGTATGTATGTATATATATATATATATATATATATATATATATATATATATAGTTCTGATGTGTGGGGACTTGCACCCATGTCTGGGGGGGGGTTAGAGTGGCTTACCTCCTATAACGTAATGTGTGTTGTGCTTCATGACCATGGGGGTGCTACTGTTCTGACTAATTGTTCCAACATGGGTTAAACAATGTTAACAAATGGTGCAAGGACAGAAGTCTCAAATTAAATGTAAAAAATACTGCATAGTTCATTTTGGTAAAAAAAAAAGTTTAAATTACCTTGTGGGAAATGTTCTCCAGTCAGACACTGTTGTAAGGGATCTATGCACACTTATTATTTGGCCATCATGTCTCCACAGTAGTTCAGGAAGACTTTTATTTCTGGCCCATCTAATTTCCAAAGGCAGTTCCACTAGATCCAAAGAAGCCATAACTCCCTTTACTCATATCTCTTCAAACCCACCCTTTAACATAATGCAGCTTTTGTCATGGATTTGTCTAAACATATCACACAACTTTTGAGATCTCAGAGAATGATAACTGAAAAGATCAGTGGCCTCAGAAATCATACTTATCAGGAGAGACTGGCTGCCCTTTCTCTATACTAAGTCTCTTACAGATTCCTCTGTGGAGATCTGAGTTTAGCCTTTCAAGCCATGAACGATTCAATCCTATTTAACCTCCTGTTCCTTAGCAAAACTAATGGTATGTCAAATACTTGGTTAAAGGAGGTAAACCTTCATCAGCAAAATAATAAGACATGTTGGCATGATAGATTCATATCCCAACATATCCATCACCTCTGGAAAAAAACTTCAACTACATGTTAAGCAAAATAGCACCCTTGTTACCTTAAAGATAAACCTAGATAATTAGATAGGCAGCCTCAAAGTCTCCTCTGTCTATCTTGTCTTGTCTTCCTTTGGGCTAGAGGGAACTTTTGAAAAGGATTTTTCTGTCTAGGCTTAAATGGTCTGCATATTATTGCCTAGTATCTACCTATATACCTATGAACCTAAACTGGTATATTAAAGATCCAGCAATATACTGGGAATAATGTGTTTATTTATTTACTGCATTTCTTAACCAGGGTAATCCATCGAGCAGAATGTTTTCCTTTTTGCGGAGTCCTGGGAGAAAAGCTCCAATCATACAACAAGTTAAGATTACAATTACATTTTTTTCTTAGACATAAGGACATAAATGTTTACTGTTTCAGAAACCCTTGGGATTTAGTCTTAAAAAAATAATATACAAAAGATGGCTCGTAAAATAAATGCTATTAATTTGTCAACTTAACTTTCTGTCTTCAGTAGGACCCTGTGATTCTGCAAAGGTCTGTTGCAAGTATTTATGGAAAACACAGAGTAACTAAACCATGATGTTTGCTTATTTTGGAAGTGATACCACCTACCCCTTTCATCCCTTGTGGATGACTGCTCTGTGGTATGCTAAAGACAGGTCCAAGTGGGCACATAGTCAAACACACAGAGTGGTGGAACACACATCTGGTAATGTGAATGATTAGCTTAGGTCCTTGGATAACTCATAGAGCATATTACATTACTAATGAGAAAATACTTCAGGGATTTTCCAGGCCTGTTTCATACTGCACATCATGTGACTGCAACAGTGAGTTTCACTGGACAGTATATATGGTAGAGCTACAGGTTAAGATGCACAGTAGGATGGTGAAGAAGAAGATGCAGAGAAAGCACCACCACCAGTGCATGGTGCATTAGTTACTGCTTTATGGGTGCAGATGGGCATATGTCATGTAAACCATGGAGTACACTTTTTACAAAATAATTTATTTTCTACAGTGAAATGTGCTGTAGTTTAATTCTAAAAAATGGTATCTCTTATGCTTATACTCATACATTTTCAGATGTCTCTTTTTTCTGAATGCTTGATTGGCTAAATATATATATATATATATATATATATATATATATATATATATATATATATTTTTTTTTTTTTTTTTTTTTTTGCTTAAGCCTGCACTCTCTCTGTTTGGGGAGGGGCTACATTTGTGAAGGAGAAGAGCTATTTTTTGGAAGGTGGCATATAATTCCACAATTCTTGGCTATGCATCTAGTCTGCTGGACTTGTAAATGGCACATACTTGTGTGCAAACCTTAACCCTACCCCTGCCCATAATCCCAGACCAATATGACACCTTACGAAAAACTCTTTTCCTAACAGTACCTCTGTAGAAGTCACTCACACAAACATCACATTCACCTGTACACATGCACAATACTGAATCTATGTCAGTCTCTCAACCTTGCTCTCACAATAACCTGCAAACATTTTACTCACAACCCAAATTCCAAAACTTTTGGTATATCCAAAAGTATACACATGCCAATTTACCGTAATTGCAAGCACACCCCCAAGTGAAAAGGAGCACTTGAAGTTCCTCCTTTCATTAACCCCTGCACTCAACAAAGAGTGCTTTCAGAAATTCACACTGCATTTAACTCTTAACTAAATGATTATTCAACAGAGTGAAGTGCGTGTATATAATATGGGTGTTGCCCACATATTAGCCAATGGAAGTGGGCTTGCCCACTGCAGAAAGAAAAACAAAGTTTTTGTGTTTTACATCTTTGGAAGTATCACTGAGTTTTGACCTCCAGAGGTGCTAGACATTCTGGTGTCAAACATCAAGTGAAAGTTTAAGAGAGACTCAATTATTCATAGTAAAACTATCACTTAATGAGTATCCATTGGTATCCATGACTAGTGGCACTGAATCTCATTATAGTTTTGCCTATCATTAGACTACCTATAGACAGGTCAGAATAAAGAGGTGATAAATCAGTAAGCAAAGGAAAACTGTATTGCTGGAAATGAATTAATCCTTGTCTTGGTGAGTACTTTCACAAGGTGGACTCCCATTTTTTTTACAAACTCCCACCAAGATGACACTGATATATATACACTGTATTTTATAAAACATATATCATGGACACTAGTAAGTTAAAAATAAAAAAAGATAACTGGATGCACAAGATCCAGGATAAAAAAGTTCCTAATCCTGGTAGGCACACTGGTAACAGTAATGGAAAAAATGACAGTGTACAATCTTCCAGTCATGGAAACATTCTTACAATGGGTCTAGGCCAGACCCAGGGGGAGGATGGCCCCCCTGTTGTAGAAGGAAGTAGTAGTCCACAAAAATCACAAAAATTGATAGGCCAGAAAAGAGCCATAAAGATGACAGAGTGGACTGTTGAGGATAAGAACAACGTTATGTATTGTTACAATTATGCAAGTAGCCCTGAATTTCCAGACAGAAAGTACACAAAAAAGATTAAGAAGATAAACAAAAAGATTAAGAAAGAAATTAGAGTAAAGAAACATAATTGCACAAGAAAAACTGTCAGAAGCTTCAAATAAAAAGTGCGTTCATTAATACAACAGATTTATAAAAAAATGTATAGAACAAGAAACCTTGGGGCATTTGAAAAAAAAAGCAACTGAGGAAGTGCCAAAATATAAAGCACAACATCTAGAGACTTTTGAAAGGTATAAAAAGAAATATGGACGTGGGAAAGAAAGAATGATCTGATATGGTACAATATTTATGCAAAGGAAAAAGCCAAATTAATCAATACAAAAAAAAAAAAACAGACCCAAAGATATTCAAAGAGAAATACAAGTAAAAGCATCCAGAAATGGAAAATTTCACAATACAAAAATAAGATCGCAAAGAAGGAATGTTGAACAGAAGATTAGGAAAGTAGAAGTAAAAAAAAAAAAAGCAGAAGCTGAAGTTATGGAATACCTGCGAAGTGAAGGATTTAGTGTAGCAAGTCTAACACAGATTATATCACAGCAAGATGGAACAGTGAGTCCCCCAAGTAAGGATAAACAGGAGGAGCAGGACACATCTGAAGAAGGCATATGGACATGGGAAAGAGAGATTTATTATGGTGGAATATTTATGCAAAGGAGAAAACAAAACTAATCAATGCAAAAAGAACAGCATCAAAGATATATGAAGAGAAATACAGGCAAAGACATTTGGATATGAAAAATGTTACAACACAAACAATAAGAAAACAAAGAGGAAAATAGAAAAGAGGATTAGTAATGGAGAAGTTAAAGAAATAGAAACTGAGGTTATGGATTACCTGCGAAGTGAAGGATTTAGAATAGGAAATCTAGTTTTGATAACATCAAAGCATGATAGAGCAATGGCTTCCCAAATTGAGGAGAAACCAGTGGAGTAGGAAACATTTGATTACCTGCTATATGAATATACTTTGGAGCATTACAGAAGAAACCAGTACTAAAGTTCAGTTGGAGTTGCACAGCAAAGGAAGAAACAGGAAACTGTGGCTATTGTGACACAGTCAGTGTTGTGGAGTGATAGGCCAAAGAGTTCCCATATGAAAGCGCAACAGGTGACACAGGATGAAACTGAAGAGAATGTGGCACAGGAAGATGCTCTGGAGCTTTCTGTAGAATGCCCACAGGAAATGGAGATCAAAGAATGTGCCCACAGTTTAGAAGAAAATGATCTAAGAGAAGAGTTGCTTGATTTAATATAGATGGGCAGACATATTAAGATCAATGAAAAAAACAGACTACAGAAAGTCAATAAAGCCCAAAAAGTTAGAAGTTTGATAAAACAAATGAGTGCAGTAATTAGGACTGTTCATAGAGATTCATGGGGTATAACAGAAGTAAATATGATGTATTACTGTGCAGCTAAATTAATAACAGGCAAAGTCTTATTACAAAACACAGGGCAGTAAGGGAAAGAAAGAGGAGAAATCAAATGCCATCATGGAAGGGAAAACTATAAAGCAACTAAGACAAGAGATGTCACTGTTAGAAGAGTATAGAAGAGGGAACAGATCAACAAAAATACTCAGCAAGATAGATGTGATAAAAGAAATGCACATTATCTGAACAGATCAGGATCTATCATGCACTATACCAATAATAAACTAAAAATATTAGCACAGGCAGAAAAACTTAGAAGATATGCAGATAAATATAAAGGAAAAGTACAAAATAAACAATTTATTGATTTCCCAAAAATGTTTTATAAAGAACTGGGAAGCAAGGCAAAAGGCATTGAAACACTACCAAGAAAAGAAGAAATAGATCCATTTTTTAGAACTACCTATGAAGATCCTGTGGAACATAACAAAGATGCTAAATGAATCGAATAAGCAAAAGAAAAAAAATAACAATTTCAGCATGTGAAGTGGGATGAAGTAATGGCCAGAGTGATTGAAACAAAGTTAAGAAAAGCTTCTAACTGGCAAACCCCAAGCCCAAATGCAGTACCTAACTTCAGGCTAAAAGTATTAACATCTTTACATGACGATTTAGACATGAATAAGAACTATTTGGATGCACACCACAAACAGACATCAACCTGGTTAGCAACAGGAAAAACAATCCTGCTACTTAAGAGTAAACCTTCAAGATATCCTAAAAACTGTAGGGCAATAACTTGCCTTCCGACAACCTATGAATTATACACTAAACTCAATTATGGCAATAGAACAAAAGGGTAATAAAAAAGTCATACAAAATAAAGACTCATTTGTTGTTAAATAAAGTTATAATGGAGAACTCTAAAAAGGGGAAAAATCTAAATATGTCATGGATAGACTATAAAAAGCATTTGACAGTATCTCACATTTATGGATCAAAGAGTGCTAGTGCTTAACACTGTGTAAGATACACCCTGCTCTAATAGATTACATTACAGCAACCATGAAACAGTGGCAATCCACGTTGCAGTTAAGCTGTGATAAAAGACAATTTATTATTCCAGGGATAAAAATCCAAAGAGGGATATTCCAGGGTGACTGCTGCTCTTTTGTCTTGCCCTTAACTCGTTAAGTTGTCTACTTAAAAGATTAGGTCATGGCTACAATTTAGCTTCCAGAAAACAACAAAATGTAAAGTCTTCTCACCTTCGTTTTGTGGATGATTCAAAAGTATATAGTTCATTAGATCAGGAACTGAAAGCACAACTGCAAGTGATCAAAACTTCTTCAGGTGATACAAGACTGTCATTTGGTCTTGATAAATGTGCAAAAGCAACCTTTAAAGAGGGAAAGCTGCAGCACCGAGAAAACATCAGTTTGGAACAGGAATGTGATATAAAAATACTTGAGCAAGAGGGAGCGTATAAATATTTGGGAATTGATGAAGGATCAACAATAAAACATGAACAAATGTGAATAAAACATAGGAATATTTTAGAAGACTTAAATTCATACTGAAAACGGCATTGACATCTAGGAACAAAGTCCAAGCTGTAAACAAATTTGGTCTTCCTGGCCTAATGTACAGTTTTAAAGTGACTGACTGGCACCAAAAGGTGTTGGATAGGTAGGACAGGAAAACAAGAGGGATGCTTCATACTCATCAAATGATTTATAAAAATCAGTGTATACCAAGACTATATATTCTCCATTTTGAAGGAGGTATGGACCTCCTCGAAACTGATTACATGTATAGATCTGCAATTGTAGGACTGATTACATATCTGCTGACTTCACAAGAATGAAACATAGTGAAAATTTTTAAACATGAGGAGAATAAGTCTAAGATGACTTCTCTGCTTAGTTTAGCAGAAGTATATCGGCGTCAAATGGGAATGGAAACCAAACCAGAAGTAAGATAAAAATCAGGCAGCAAATGAATGTACCAAAAAACAAAAGAAAGACTATAAGGTGAAGGATAAGATGAGAAGGCAAGAAATGTTGAAAATGCATAAATGTAGTTGTATGTACAGAAAACTCTTGGAACAACCTCATGCAATCAGGATCAAGTGCAGGAATGGTTAAGATGAGGTAAATTTAAACCAAAAGATGAAAGATTAATATTTGTGGCCCAAGATAGTGGACTACATATATTTTGGTTTACAAAGTCCATAGAACATGTAGGGGAAACAGACAAATGTAGGTTTTGTAAAACAGAATTGTAAATGGTTGCACATATAGTTGGTGGTTGTGATATATTAATGGCAGAAGAACTATATAGTGAAAGGCATAATAATATGGCAAGACTGTGGCAGTGGGGATTGTGCAAACATTATAATATTGAAGTAGCTGAAAAACACTGGAAATTGATGAAGTTTATATCACGTAGGATCACCATTAACAATAGTTCAAAAATAGATGCGAGAAAACCAGATATAGTGGTCGTTAAAGAGAAGACAAATGTAGCATCGAGCATCAAAATTGCCACACCCAGTGACCACAGTGTCTTATGTACAGAGAGACACAAAGTCATAAAATACCAGGATTTGCAGGCAGAAACAAAGGCAATATGGAAGAAGGCTACACAGACCATTGCAATAGTAGTAGGAACAACAACTGTTATAAAAAAGAATTTACAATCGTACTTAGATATGTTACTGATACATGTAACTTCATATGAATTGCAGAAGGAGTCATTACTGGGCATATTGTGGGTGCTGAGAAGAGCACTTCAGGCTAACATCAAAGATTGAAACAAAACTAATTTCATAAACTTGGATCATACTTTGACTTAGGAATGGGGTCCATTCCCATCATGGTATTATAAACCCAAAATACTTGGAGAAATTAAAAAGGGGGAGGACATATGGGAATGGATGCTTTGCAGGTGCATGTGGCTTAGCAACTTTTTCCACGTCTGCAAGTATTAATAGTGCTGGTATAGTATGCAGAATACTATGCATGTGCATCTTATAGAGTCGGTTGCACATTCTGTATATTTCTATTCCATGTTGTTTTAGTTGGTATAATAATGTTGAGCATGTACTTGTATGGCAATATCACATTTTTAATGTTATGAAGAGTGTACTATATGCTTTAATGTCCTTTAATCATATACATTACACCCTATACAACATTCTTCCTATATTGCAGGAGAATGTGACCATGAGTGAGATATTATATGGTGGTGATGAAGATGCTGGAGGGTATTGAAACCTCTCTATGGATTTTTGGCTACTTTGCAATGGCTGCATTGTTATTAAATACTCTTCACTCTGAATGGGACTGTGGCTGATTATTTTACATGTTCAGTACACTGACACACTGTGGATGTGCATGTACTGCACTAAGTTACACTGCAGGAGAAGACTCCCCTAAGTGAGCTATTGTGTCTCTTTACTGCACTGAAGGGGCAATGGGTAGGGATTTGGGATTTGGTACTGTGTTAGCCTATGCTGCCAATGGCTCACCATCACAGCCTGCTGCTGGGTTGCCTTAGTAGCTGACCAAAGCACAAAGCAGGCCTCTTATCTTTATCCTGTTACGTTTAGCTCAGTCATACCTGCCTCAGTACCTGCTCAAATCATTTGGTAGCACTCTGTTGTTTACATCCTCTTAGGTATCAGTTATGGACCACTACACTTTGGATGTGCATGTGACCATTCAGTATATCATATGTCTATTTATTTCATTCTTTTCATCATCTGCTTTGGCCACTCTGGCACAGACCAGCACTTCTATTTACAGCTCTCATCTTTGCATTATTTTTCAATAATATCATGAAAGGGGATAGTGTCAAATGTCTTGACCAGGTTGGGATAAGCAGTGTGCACAGTGACCAATGTCCACAGCCCCTGTAACCTTTTCAAAGAAGCTTACTAAGTTCAGGAAACAGGACCAGTCCTTCATAAAAGCAACCTGATTGGAATCTGGATCACTTAAGCTGCCTATATACCATACACATAAATGAGTCCTCCTATGAAACATTCCATAACTTTGCATTGAAGGCTGGTGAGGCTGATGGGTCTATAATTACCTGGGTTTGTAGAAGGTTCACCCTTGTGTAGGGAAGTTATAATGGCTGTTCTCCAGGCATCAGAAACAAACCTTGTAGACAGGCTAAGGTTGAACAGTTTACAATACAGGCTCAGATAGTGCATCACTGGCACTGATGAGACTGCAGACTGGTATGTTGTCTGGTCCCATATTAGTTAGTTTTCGCCTTTGACAGGGATTGTTCGAAGGTGATTTCAGAAGAAAATAAATTCTCAGGGATAGGGGACAATGATGTGGGTTGCAGGGGAATAGTTAGCACTAAATTTGTCTGCTAATATATTAGCTGTACTGTTGAGTCAGAATGGGTGATATTATTATTATGGATGGGCTCACTGCATTGTTGGACATTATTCCTTAATTTGTTTGACATAACTGAAAAAATTATTTGTTCTTTCCTTTGGAATCTGTCGCAACCTTAAGTACATATTATGCTTTACATTTTATTAATAGTATTTTAAAGGTCCTTGCTGGCATGTTTCAGTGTAGTCTTGAGGCAGGGAGATGGCATTTCTTGCAACTCTTCATAAGTTTCCTTCTTTTGTTGTACAATTTATTAATGCTTATTCCTGAATGCACCATTATATTGAGGTGAATGGTACTGACTTTTCTATGAAACTGTTCAGGCAATGGTAAAAGTCAGAGTTGAATGTGGCAGCCTTCTCAGTTGGGTCCCTTTGCAAGGGATTCTTACTAATTTCTCATAAGTCTTCCACAAGATGAAGTAGATTTGCCTTGGCGAATTCCATAAAGGTGATCTCATTTGGTGGAGGTGTGCTACCACTAGGCCTGAGGGATAAGATTACTCATTTGTGGTCATATTTAATCAGAGATGAGGAGATGTGGGGTTGGATGCATGTGGGAGCTAGGCAGGTAAGAACCAAGTCATGGATGTTAAAGCCTTTAGTGGGTAGTTTTACAATTTGCTCCAGTGCATTGGTATTAATGAAGTCTAGGGAATACTGAGTGCAACTATTTTAGAGGTGCCAGTCAATCAAGTGTGTCAATCAATGCTTTGGTAATTGAAGTCCCTTAGTAGGAATGTATTTGGTTTGATATTTTATGTCTCAATGGTGTTGAGGTAATTTCTGTAATCTTTGGGTGACATTCATGGGGCTCTATAGGTAGCAATGAAGTAATACATTTGTTAAAGGTGATTTGGATCTCCATGAGTTACAAGTTAGGGTCATGAGTAATTTTATGTGAAGTAATGGTGTTTCTAACAAATATAGATATTGTCTGTCAATTACCCAAATGTCAGAAGGCATGATAGGTGCTAAACCCTAGTATGGAGGGAGTACTGTCATTGTATTGAAACCATTTCTCAATAACTACGCAGATATGTATGTGGCTGAATTGCAGGATAGACTCAACTTCTGGCATCTTTCTATTTAGACTTCTAGTGTTGTAGTGCCATCTGGATGTTGTCCAACTTTGACTTTGTGTTTTCTGTGTAGGAATGTTCATTTGGGAACTCTATCTAAAAAAAGGCACTATGGGGGCAGCAAAGGCTATAGCCAGTATGCGGAGGCACTGGTATGACATGTGAAAGCCATCCCCAGTGAAACAGAAAGTCTTATCTACCCTATCATCTCAAGTTGACACATGCTGGATCCTCTAAGAATGATACCAACTGCTTAGCCAATTGTTAAAGCCCATCTTCTAAACTGACTATAGGCATGAATACTGTGTGTATGTGTGTGTGTGTGTGTGTGTGTGTGTGTGTGTGTGTGTGTGTGTGTGTGTGTCTGTGTGTGTGTGTGTGTGTGTGTGTGTGTGTGTGTGTGTGTGTGTGTGTGTGCAATGGATAGGTTTCCCTGTTCAGGTTGAGATTCTATGCCTGGTCCTTAGTAAGGGCAGTGATAGGTCCTCGATTCCCCACAAACCTGCACTGGGTTAAGTAAGTAATTGGAGAATGAATGAAGGAAAATGTAGGCTGCTGTAGAATCATACCCTAGGACTCAGAAAAATTACCATCGCTGACACTAATTGGCTAATGCAGGTTTGCCAATTAGCATGATATTGATAATCTCCAATTCAGAGACAAGGCAGAGCTGAACCAAGAAACACCTCATCAGCAGCTAATTACCATGTGTCTTAATGAAAAACTGTGCATGTCAAACCTGACCCCACTAGTGTACCCATATCCAGACTCATTAGGGTTGCACAGGTACCTTCCATCACACACACTCTTATAGAGACATAGGCACATGCATGCATGTGTACATACACACACACACACACACACACACACACACACACACACACACACACACACACACAAAACCATGCACTCACATATCCATACAGCTGAATCAATCCCAGAAAAGCACACACACACTGCTCCATGGTGTGTATCTGTAGTCAAACTATAAGCTGCAAACCATCTATAGGAGTGAATGGGTTTGCACTGCTAAATGACAAGATACACTTTTTATTCTTACATAAAAAATAACTTGGTAGAGAGACACACTCTACTATGTTATTCCAGTGCTGATCTGAATTCTGGGGGAGAGCACACTAATTATTACATTAACCATGCTCCCAACTGTCACTTTTGAATGCAGCTTTGTCAGGGAGAGATATTGTTGCTCATGCTTTGGCTGGTATGAGTACAGAGTTGTATTGGAAGAAAGATCTCTGAATTTCTCATGTTTACTGCTTTTGCTTATTGGCTTTTTATTACTTTATTTATTTTTGTTTACTTTTTTATTTTACTCTTGCTACATAACAAAGCTGACTATACAGATCATAGGAAATGGCATCTGTTTAATTTTTTTTCCCGAACCTGCTTCATGGTAGGGACTTAAAACTCAGCACAGAAATAAATAGGACATGCTGGAAGTGTAGATTCATATCCCAGAGGCTCCCCTCACTCTGGAACAAAATCCCAATCCATGTTAGGCAGAGCCCCTCAATGACCCTCTTCAAGAGAAATATTGACGAGTGGATGGGAGATCGTAGGTTTACCCCTGGGATCTCTTCTGTGACCTACTATACAGAGGCACAGTCAACTAATCTAAAAGGGTGGCGAAAGCCAAACACACTCTGGCTAGGCTTATAAATGCCCTAGGGCAGCTAGCCTAGTAGCAACCTATGAACCTATGAACCTATTAATATGTTGCTGTGAAGCAGCTGGCTTGTTTTCTACTAGTAGCAAACTGTACATTAGTATTCTGTTGGTGAATGTTCATTCTCCAATAGGGTAACAGTATACATTTTTTCCATTATCTAACCAGACCTAAGTAATTTAAAGGTTAGTAAACTGAGCAGATTGGATGCTCTATCTAAGATAGGGAGACATTTAGCTTTGTTGATTGTAGTACAGACATGTTCAGTTAGGCTTGCTAAATTAATAAATCTCCATAACCTTTTTCAGCAGTCTGCAGTGGTTTGGTACTACAGCCAGAAACAGGGACATTTATCTTAGTCCACAAAATAAAACAGAGAAGTCCAATGCTCTCAAATTCAAAAATTTAATATAACAATGACAACAAAGCTTTCAAGTATAAAACTCTTCTTCAATGTTTAAAATACAAGATTATGAAAAGCCTTATATACAAAAATGTAGCCAATCAATTTATGCAGTCAGTTAACTTAATTAAAGTGCTTTAAAGTGCCCAAGACAAAAAAAAAACATATAAAGAATATATATTAAGACAATCTAAAAAAAACGTATACAACGAAGCATAAATAATAAATCTTAAATGATATCATGTTTATCTTTCAAAATGGGTTTAATACTCACACTAGTATTAAGTCCAGGAAAATGGTCAGCTCGAAAAAAATGTATCCATTTATATTCACACATCTCCATCTTGTTGATAATATCTCCCCCACTATTATTCATAAAAATAACTTGTAGGATCCTAAACTAAAAATCTATGTTGTGAGCCTTCACTAAATATGTGCTTAACTAAAGCATTAGTTAACACATTTCTACGTATGTCTGAATGGTGTCCACTTATTCTGTCTTTCAACCTTTTATTAGTTTTGCCAATACAAAAACAACTACATTGTGTGCAGTGAGCAAAGTATATAACATTCGCTGTAGTAAAAGTCCCCTTGGCTCTAAAGAAAAAAACTTTCTCCACTAATAGGATGTAAAAACTTTCTCCACTAATATAATATTTGAAAGATAAATCAGTACAGATATCAATACAATGAACACAATTATGACATGGAATAGTACCCTTTTTATATAAAATATTCTTGGATTATCTCTTATTGCTGACATCTTTATAACAAAGATATTCCCTAGGATTCAGTAAACTTCCATGTAGGAATAGCTTATTCCTGCATGGAAGGGACAGTTCCTGTGCAGCATGGAAGTGCACCATGCATACCGAAGAAGGTGTACTGCCAATTCTGTGTATGAGTTTAGGGAGTGTGCTTGAGAGCAGTACTCACAATACACATGTCCCTGCACACCAGAATTGCCATTCGGCAATTTAAAATGAGCGAGAACACTCGTAACACCCCCAATCCATCAGGATAAGAAATCTAGTCAAAGCCATAAGGGACAATCGTCCCTACCAAGGCAAAAGTCAATAGAATAACAGATTTAGCATAAGCACATTGTTCACACCTCCCAACCTGTCAGAGTAAGGAATGTGGACAAAGCCATAAGGGACAATTGTCCCACAAAGCAGAAAGTTGATAGAATAACAGGTTCAGCATTAGCATGGATATTCTGAAGGGCACAAATAAAAAAAATACAACAGATACATTTTTTATACATGCAATCAAGTTTAAGTGTAGCTGCGCAGGTGTGACCATTGCTTAGCTACGTTTAGACCAGCTTAAACAGCACAACACGTTAAACAGCAAGAGACATCTAACATAGACAGTATTGCAATAGTGTAGTGGTTAGAACATATACTTTTTCAAGCAGCCATTCCTGGTCTGATCCCCACTATAACCATTTTCACATTTTACATGTGAAAGCAGTACATAAGCATTTTTTATAATTAGCTACTAAATAACATATATTTGTTAACCAGAGTACTTTAGTAGGTCCAGATGTGAGGTTTCAGTTTAATAAAGTTGTGAAATCCCCATATAAACACAAGTGCCCCATACAGTATAGTTACACATGAATAAATGTAATGAAAGCACATTGGGGGATGTCAGGGACAGTAAACACATTTATAATATGTAATAAGTGATGACTCAATCTCATACAGCAGATAGTCTATAAAATAAAAAATAAGCTATGCTATGCATTGCACAGCTCTGCTTACCAGGTATAAACATTATGTAAATATGACTGCTAAGCAATGAGTAGCCCAGCTAAGTGGATTTGCCCATTGGTAAGCAGTGCTGACCCTGCCCCTTTAAGCACTGCCAACCTTAGATAAGCAGGTTTGCCCGTAGCATAGCTTAGCTCAGCATATTCAAAATTGTCCAATCACAGCAAAGGGCAAAAAATCGGCCATATTTAAAACCTGCAGGCAGGAATACAGCTCATAACTAGTTGCAGCTTCCCACTGTATGGCAGGTGTTGGCAAGGGCATGAGCTTTCGGGCACAGCACTGGGGCATGCAGGAATCCAAGGTCATGGTAGGACTCCTGGTAAATAACCATGATGAGGCACTGCTGCAGGGCCAGTACTAGGGGTCTCAGTATAAAGCAGAAGCCTGGGACAATCTTACCTGTGATCTTACCAATGCCACTGGTATCCCTCAGACTGGTAAGTAGGTCTGGCACCACTATGCCAACTTGAAGCAGGGGAAGAGGGAGCTCTTGGATGAGTGCATCCAAGAAGCAAGGTAGAGGGGTAATGTCCCAGCAGTGTGTAAGTATTCATATCAATAACTGTTTATCAAAGTCTAGCCTGTGTATGTGATGGATAGGTATGCCCATGCCAGTAGGTTGGAAAGGCTGCGTCGCAAGGCTGGTGAGTATCAATTCTGCTTGTAGTAGTCAGACCAAATAAATATAAAGTAGTAGAAAGTCACCTGGCAGCATAAAAACTGTTGTATGGGTTGTACTGAATAAACCAGACAAAATGACAGTAATAATCCCATATAGGAGATATTTAAATACAACTGTAACTGCCTGGCAATAAAGTTCTAAATCCTGGACTGGTTCTGTTTACTCCGGTATTGTATGGCATTTAGTGTTTCATTCTCTGAATAGTAATGTGTTAACCACTGTTACCCACACTGTGCTGCATATGAAATATGTCTAGGAATGTCTGTATAAGACTGTTTTAAGTACAAGGTCAGATTGTACAACCAAGAGAGACTTAGATAGAAAGCCCTGAAAGAACAGACAGTGGTTTCTAAATTGCTCACTCTGTTGAAACACAAATTTTTGTATTTTTAGCAGACACAGCCATGGTTCAAATCCTGGGAGTGGTAGTAAGCTGTATGCATAATCATACCTCTCAACTGTACAGATGTTCCCAGAATGTCCAGATATTTGGCTCATATGTTTGGCCTGTTCCTCTTTTTTTCTGGAAAAATCACTGGGATGATCTCAGGATTGTAGTCACCAAATAATGACATACATTTGAGTGTCAGACTTCAAATCCTTCAGAAAATGTATATTTAAACAAATCCTGTTACTCTGGCAACTGTCTAAAAGTTTATAACAGCAATATTCAAAATATGTCCCTATTTGTACCCCCCTGTTATCAAGTGTTGTCTAGATGTTGTGCATTAAGAGATTGAGAGGTATGTGCATAATTTTAACTAGGAACCTGGGAATATGTGTAGAAACAGTCAGGTAGTGTTAACAAACATTCCCTCCACAGGTCTACCAGTTAAGAGAAGTAGAATTTAGCTATAAGACAGTTGTAAGTATACACTGTGTACAAACATACCACTGCCCAAACCAATGCCACAGGGTATTGTAATAATACCTGCAGAGTAATGATGAGAGCAGTGATCATTAAAGTTGTGAGTACTGGAAGGATATACAAGTAATAAATTTACATCTCTCTCTCTCCCCCATCATATCTGCAGCAATCATCTAAACACACAAATCAATGGGTATGTTTACCCCAAACCTACTGCTGGGACATATGTCCTATTGTTTAACAAATATTGAAATGTATAATAAATGAAGAAACAAAATAAAAATAATAAGACTGATATAAATACTTGCGTGGCTGAAAACAAAAATAAACCAACGATATTAGCGTAAAATCTATTTATTCACCACTTTTGTCCAGACAGACTTCATCAGAAATACAAATTGAATGAATTGCAAGCCATGTTTATATATAGGTACTCACATCTGAAATGAATAAAATAATTATTCAATCAAATGCGTAAAAAGACAATGCATAAAACAAAACTGAAGTGCTTCTTTATTTAGTGGCTTTAACATATACTCTGCGTTCTTTTAAAAAACATTTAATATTAAAAGAATCATTTAAACCTGGGGAAATGTCAGCCCTTAACTTTATTTGCCATCTAGTTTCTCTCTGTTCAAGATAATTTTTGAAATTCCCCCTCTTAGGCTTAAATGTCCCTGTTCCAGGACAGAAAATATATATTTTTTAAATTACTCATTCAATGCTATGTCTATACAAAGCATTCTTACTGTCTTTGTTTTTGATACTGTTGACATGTTCCCTAATTCTAATATATAGGAGCCTAGTGGTCATCCCAACATAAAATTTTGAACAAGTGCTGCAAATCACAATATAAACAACTCCAAGGCTCTTGCAAGAATATAGCCTGTCAGTATAGGGCAGATGTGGTAAGTCTATAAAGGGCCCTACTGAAATATACCTGCACATGCTGCATGTATGACATTGGCGCATGCCATGTGCTTTGCAAATCATAATAGTATTAGCAACAAATGAGTCCCTGCCTTTTTCCAATAAACTTTTTAAATTAAAATCATTCCTATGCACAAAACCGGGCATAATGCTCACAAATTTTATTAAATTGTGATTGCCTTCAACAATTCTCCAATTTTTTTAAAATAACATTTTTAATATTAGGTCCATCAGTAGTAATGGGCATCCCAAAACTCAAATGTCTCACATTAAAAGGAACACTATTGTTGGAAGTAAGAACAAGTGCTTTTTTAAGAATGGCAGGATAGCTATCTTCTCTTCTTTCCCATAAGTATTGTATCTATTCATCTAATAAATTTTCATCATAACCTCTATCTATAAATAATTTCTTAATGAACTCTTCAGACAGATAATGATCATCAGTGGTCATCTTACTGGCTCTGATAAATTGTCCTTTAGAGATGTTATTTGTGATATGGTTCGGATGTTGACTGGAGTAATGTACATAGCTGTTCATAAAAGTAATTTTCCTATGAATGCTGCTGTTTAATATGTTGTTGACATAGTCTCATTCTCAATGGACATCTAAATAATTAATGGATGTACCTGCATACCCACTAATAAACTTTAAGAAAGAGGAACTCAAGTTAAGTTGTTTGACAAATAACTCCACCTCATTTTGTCCCCCTTCCATAACAAATACCAGGTCGTCAATAAATCTTTTGTAATATAAAACTTTAAATGTTTTACAATAAGATTTTAAAGTGTGATGCTCCCACCATCCCTTAACTGTGTTGGCGAAGAAAGGAGCTACAGGATACCCCATGGCTATACCTTGAACCTGTTTGTAATACTGATGGTTGGACAAAAAATAATGATTAGTTAAAATAATATCCAACAAATTACAATAAAAATTAATAACAGTAGTTTCTTGATCAGTAAATCTGTTTAAATATGCTCTAACATATTAAATACCCAATTCCTGAGGAATGCAGATGTATAAAGATATAACATCCTATGTAAAAATAACATGTTTCTCAGGATAAAAAGTTACAGTTTCAGTGAAGTTTCAGTTTTCTAAAAAACTCCAAGAGTAAGAAAAGACTCCATTGAATAAACAAAATGTTGTAAAAAATAATCAACCATGATAGAAATGCCTTCAGTAACATAGCTAGGAACTGAAATAATAAGTCTGAAAGGAGGGTCGATCTGGCTCTTGTGAGTCTTGAGTATGCCAAATATATATCTACCCTAGGATTCTCAATATGACAAAAATGTACATAACTTCACTTAAATCTCCAGTCAATAAAGTATCGTATAAAAATTTGGAAATATACTTATAACATTGAGAAATGTCTGTACAACATGCTTTTTTATATTCACATTCATTAGCCAACATTTCTTCAATTTTCAAAATGTACTCATGTTGGTCCATGATGACTAACATTCCTTCCTTGTCACTTTTAATTATTCGTAGAGACTTGTTATTACATAACTCTTTCATGGCTGTTCTAAGTTCTCTAATTAAATTATTATGTAACCTGAACATTTGGCCCTTGTTAGCAGTTAAAGCATCTCTCAGCTCATTTTCACAGACTGATTCAAATACTTTTAAAGTATGGTTTAACGGTGGATTGTAGCTGGAAGGCTTAACTAAAATGCTTTCATTACATTTAACATCTTTTAACAGATAACACAAATTAAGCTTTCTGGTGTACTTTTTTAAATCTAAAATAATGTTAATAATGTTCACTCTCATTGCAGGTACAAAACTGATGCCTACCCTTAACAATTCGATATGATATCTATTTAAATCAAAGTTAGACAAATTTAAAATGGTTTTTATATCCGTGTTGTACCTTACTCGTTGTCTGTTGATGAGTTGGATGCCTTCTGACCCTTCTTGCGTATTGTTATGGGCTTTGCTTCCATTTGTCTCTGTTCTTTTTGGAAAACTAAAAAAGTTTTCAGTTTTGCACCAAGTTCCTTGTTGTTGTCGCTGTTGTTAACAGATGGTGCTATCATTTCGTCTTGTAGCATAATGGAATCACTCCTAGTATTCAGTACATCTGTAGAGCCCTTCATATTCCTTTTCTGATAAGAAAAAGCTTTTGGGGCTGATTTACTCCTGACAACATCAGAAAAACAGGTGAGCCTAGTAAGTCCATGCTATTTAAGGTGGAACTGCTTTTTTTTTGTTGTTTTTTTTTGTAATAATTGCTTTCTCATGTTGTTGTTCTACAACTTGAAGTATAAGAAAGTACTCAAATATTTCACAAAAGACAATCTGAAACTTAGTCTCTATAGCTTGTTCAACCTTAAAGATCTCTTCCTTGAGATTGTTCATAGTATTGCTGCTACGTTCTATAAGTAACCTGAGAAAATTAATGCCAGCTTCATTAAAAAAACTATTTAAGTTTATTGAAAAAAGGGTCTTGCTCTGAAAGACCATTGGGACACTTGAAAAACCTGAGTCCCTACAGTATGATGTTTAGTTCAATACATTTATGGTTTCAGTACTACACTCTGCAATCTACTCTTACTTGAAAAAGCACTGTTAAAAGTATTAATGTGATCATACAATATGTGTTAAGCTATTTCTGTCAACCAGTGTACTGTAGCAGGTGCAACATGCAAGTGTGACTGCATATAACACGGGATACTACCCATGTATGAAACAAATCCAAAGAGAAAAGATTGTGGAACTAACCATATATACCCAAGTGTTTCAAACAGTATACTCACACGCCTCACAACTGTAATGACAGCTCATAGAAGCATGTTATGTACAGGAAATGAAATACATTTATGAAATATGTCATTACCCTGCTATGTTATCAGACTGGAATGTGATCATTGGTTACCAGGGCTGAGCTATGCTTTGCAGGTGTAAGCATTGCTTAAATGTAAATGTAAATGCTAAGCAGATTTGCACAATGTTAAGCGAAGCCTACAAGATGTAAGCACCTATTAGTTTAACCTTATGTTAGTAGAGCTTAGCTTTGCACAAACCTGCTTAAAGCTGCTTTAAAGCTCCTTAATCACCCTGTCTCCATCAGCTCTTGTTCTGCCCAGCAACAAAATAAATAGTCCATGCAGGTCTTGAACCCAGGACCCCACACACTATAGGCATAGCACTTAACCACTAAGCTAAGCCATTTGAGCTGCAAGAATGTCTGTTGTTTTTTTTCAAATATATCATTCAATACACATACTGAATAGTAGTGAACAACTGCTTTTACTACAATTGTTTAGTACTTCTAAGTGAAAATAGTGTTGAACCAGTCATGCTCTTATATATAAATATACACATTTCAGATGAAAATGGTGGGATACATCTGAGAAGGTATATACATCACTCATGTTTACACATAAAACTATATATATTTATATATATATATATATATATATATATATATATTTATATATCTATATTTATATATTTATATATATATATATATATATATATATATATATATATACATATTCATAAACACACACACACCCACGTACACACACACACACACACACACACACACACACACACACACACACACACACACACACATATATATTGGTATATATTTCCATTGCTCTGTGTGTGTATATATATATATATATATATATATATATATATATATATATATATATATATATATATATATATATATATATATATATATATACACACACACACACACACACACATATATGTGTGTGTGTGTGTGTGTGTGTGTGTGTGTGTGTGTGTGTGTGTGTGTGTGTGTGTATATATATATATATATATATATATATATATATATATATATATATATATATATATATATATATATATATATAAAACATATGCCCATGACATGTAGTGGAGTCATACCTCAGCACCATAACTCTCAACCTCTTAGTGCAAGGGAACATAATGTATGTATTGCATTTATAAATGTAGAATGTTGCTACAGTGACAGGGGTTGTGTCAACATACATGTTGTGAAGGAAGGCTCTTCTGAAACTGATGTATGCCATTAGTTACTAACAGATAAAATCATCATAGTGAAGTACCACACAAATCACAGTAATGATCCTGTCGACAACAGAAGAAATATGAGCAATAAACATGGACAGTCTGAAACAATCTGGTCAGTGAAGAGGTATACACAGAACTCCTTAGTGCAAGAAATGTGGAACAAGCCTGACAAAGTGGATATTTAAAGCCATGAAAATGGGGATACATAACAAATACTGGATTAGATAAGCTCACACAGTTGATGCATTCACACCCCCCTGTCTGTCCTAACACATGTTAACTGGAGGAGCAGAGGTCCCAAGCAACATACTTCCCACTAGTTAGTGACATACATCTTCACAGCAGCCCACTGCTTGTCAGAAATACACAACACATATGGTGGCCAGGCAACAGTACATCTGACAAATATCTGAACATAATATCACACTATGCTAAATACACTGAGCTGCAAGGCATGTCACCAAGCACTGTCTAAACTACAAGCAGAATGCCACAACACTAACCCAATTTACCTATGGGAGAATACACATGCAATTGCAAATATATCAGGCACTACAGGCGTGTAACAGCACAGAGTAACAGACACCAGTGTGAAAGTGCATATCCACAAGCAATCTCAACACAGACACAGTCACATAATGGTATGCCTAAGTAATAATACAGTATATGGACTGCATGGAAAACAGTCATCATCATGTTTGCCACTCACACACTAACCCTAAATATACTGGCCCAATTCACAGTATAGTCTGATGCCTGACTGTGGTATGGGGCATGTCTCAGTCTGGGCCTACAAACATATAGGCTGATAGGGTATCAGGAACTGGGTCAACATGCAACATTGGATAGAACAGCACCAAAAACACTGATATCTACCCCAGTCTCTACACAGGCCATATAACATAATTACAATACATGGCTACATAATACAGACACTCTGTCAACAATCCCCAGAAGTACACAGATCTCAGTACTGTACAGACTACAATAGAATGCCCAGGGTTTGTCCTCAAATATTAGGCCACCTATACATTACATGTCTGGCAGTCTGATATATCACTGGCTTGATATCAGGAATTATGTCAGTAAATAATGATATACTGTACATATCCACCTCTTATGGCATGACATAAGAACAAAGGGTGACAGACTTGGGGGACAGAGGCAGAAACACAGGGCCAATATTGACATATTGCAGTTATAAACTGAGAGCATTGCTGCTATAACAGGGTTTGTTGTGACATATCTCTTCTGAGGGATATGAAGTTAGTAACACACATGGATGTTACCATTTATTGACCACAATCATCAGAGTATGCTACTCCATTTATAAAAACAGAAGATTTGTGAGTAATACACAAAATCTAAGACTCCAAACTCTGGCCAGTCTGCAGATAGCCCTACAGGTGAGAGTTTTCTCAACCACATAACACTGTCATGCCAGATTTTAAATCATGCAGAACAGCCATATCCACACAAACCCTGTAAAACCAACATTACTTCAAATGTAGAACAGCAATACTTACATTCTGTCCCCATGTCTGGAACATCCCCCTCCAGTTTTTTGGCCTGTCTCCACATTGTTTGTTTTAAGAGGTATTTCCAACTATCCTCTGTGATGCTGTTTGTCACACACCCACATGAAGTCCTGCTCACAGTGAAGGAGAAAGGCCAACACACACTTCCGGTGCTGACTTATAGGAGTGGGTTTCCATGCAATTGGCTATAGGAATGATACCATAGCTGTTCCACATGCAATTGGCAGGTGGAGGACTCCAATTCGTGCACAGGCCATCAGCTGATCATGAGCATTACCTACCAATGTCAAGCTCCTGCCTATGCAAAACAGATGCATTTTCCACATCTACCAGACAGGGTGAAAGAGAGACAGAGACAGAGAGACAGAGGGAAAGAAAGAAAGGATGAGAGAAAGAGCCAAGTGTGTTTGTGTATGATCTGTGGCTGGAGAGAGATTTCTGGGTATTATAATGGTTGCCTATACATGCATTTATGGCTGCAGATTGTCTACAGCAACCTCAGCAACCCACAAATTGCCACATAGGCGGTAACCCATTAAGTACAGAGAAAGTAATTAGGGATCTGGAGACCCAAGTTGATAGCAATCTCTCCTTTGACAACCACATTGCCAAAGTGGTTAGAAAGACCTTCTACATAGCCCACCTCATCATGAAAGGATTCACATCTAGATTAAGAGAGGTAATTGTGCCCCTTTATTCATCCCCAATAGGCCTATCATAGAATATAATGCCCCTTTTGGGATGTACCTTACCCGACACCTGCAGCAATTAGAAAGACCCCAAAAGTACCTCACCTAGAGGATCAAGGGACTCAAGCAGATGCCATATGCTGCTTGGTTAAAAAACTGCAGCTCTACTCAGTTGCATACCGCCTACTTCGAGGCGATCTATGCCTGACATATAAAGCTATGTCCAATCCAGAATTAATGGACATGCTCCACCTCAGTAAATCTAAATCCCTTAGAGCCACACGCTCGAGGGACTTGAACCTCAGCACAGAAATAAATAGAACTTGCTGGAGGGACAGATTCATAACCCAGAGGCTCCCTTCTCTCTGGAATAAAATTCCAATTCATGTTAGGCAGAGCACCTCACTGAATCTCTTCAAGAAGAATCTTGATGAGTGGATGGGGGATCGTAGGTTTGTCCCAGGGATTACTTCCATGTCACTATTAGACAGAGGCACAGTAAACTAAACCTTAAAAAGGGCACAGTATACTCAAATCAAGGGGTGGTGTAAGCCAAACAAAATCGGGCTAGGCTTGTAATTGCCCCAGGGCAGATAGCCTAGTATGAACCTATGAACCTATGAACCTATAGTGTTTGACAACTGTTGGCCTTGTAATGTGACATTGGGACATATGGGTCCTCAATATGAATATGTAGCAAAATCCACCTTGCAATGGATCCTGTTATTACACAATTACACCAGCACCCACACAGAATACTGCTGACACACACACGCACTTGCTTGTTTCAGACCCATACCTAACTATGCATTGGTACTACAGTGTTAAGCAGTTATTGCAGACACCACAGAGCTTATATGTTGGAGAGGTGTCCAAAGGTATCTTTGAAGGTGAGTGACATCAGCTGCAGTGCTAAAGGATGGGAAATGGAAGTGTGAATGACCACAAAATCCACCTTGCAATGGAGCTTGTTATTACACAATCACACCAGCACCCACACAGAATACTGCTCACACACACACACACACACACACACACACACACACACACACAGACACTTGCCAGTACTGTGTTTCAGACCCATACCTAACTATGCATTGGTACTACAGCATTATGCAGTTATTGCAGGTGCCACAGAGCTTATATGTTAGAGAGGTGTGCAAAGGTATCTTTGAAGGTGAGTGACATCAGCTGCAGTGCTAAAGGATGGGTGAGGGAAGTGTGAATGACCACAAAATCAGGTGTCAACAAAGACACACACACTCCCAGACACATTACCACAGTTGCTAGGATCAGGATTAGAACTCCTACCTAATTAGTTTGCTATATTATGGTACTATGCAGTTATTGTGAGTGCCACAGAGCTTACACACTGAAGAGCTATCCAAAGGTATCTTTGAAGGTGAGTGACATCAGCTACAGTGCTAAAGGAGAGGTGAGGGAAGTGTAAATGACCAAAAAAGCAGGTGTCAACAAATACACACACAATCAGAGTTGCCAGAACCAGGATTAGAACCCCTACCTAACTAGTTTGTTACACTATGGCATTACACAGTTATCGCAAGCACCACAGAGCTTATATGCTGCAAAACTGTCCAAAGGTATTTTTGAAGGTGAATAACATCAGCTGCAGTACTTAAGAAGGGGAGAGGGAAGTGTAAGAAGTGTGAATGACCACAAAATCAGGCATCAACAAAGACACACACACTCTCATACACAAACACACACATTAGCACAGTTGGTAGGACCAGGATTAGAACTCTTATCTAACTAGTTTGCTGCACTATGGTATTACACAGTTATCACAAATGCCACAGAGCTTACACGTCAAAGAGCTCTCTAAAGGTATTTTTGAAAGTGAGTGACATCAGCTGCGATGCTAAAGGAGGGAAGAGGGAAGTGTAGGGAGTGTGAATGACCACAAAATCAGGTGTCAACAAAGACACAAACACTCTCACACACATTATCACACTTGCCAGAGCCAGGATTAGAACTCCTAGCGAGGTAGTTTGTTATACTACAATATTGCACAGTTATCACAAGCACCACAGAGCTTATATGGCTGAGACTTGGCCAAAGGATTATTTCAAGGTGACTGACATCAGCAGGCATGTAAAGTAGGCCAATGGCAGGTGTAGTGGTGTGAATGGGCTCAAAATCATTCATCTCCACACACTCACAGTCACCAGGACCAGGATTAGAACTCCTACCTAACTAGTCTTCTGCACTACAGTATTACACAGTTATCACAAGTGCCAGGGAGCTTACAGGGACAAGACTTGGCCAAATGGTTATTTCAAGTTGACTGACATCAGCAGGCATGCTAAAGTAGGCCAACGGCAGGTGTAGTGGTGTGAATGGCCTCAAAATCATCTACCCCCCCCCACACACACACACACACATTATCACAGCTGCCAGGACCAGGATTCAAACTCCTACCTGACTTGTTTGCTACACTACAGTATTAAGCATTTATCATTAGCACTATGGAGCTTACAGGGATGAGATTTGGCTGATGGTTTATTTCAAGTTGACTGACATCAGCAGGAGTACTAACATGGGCAATGGGAAGTGCAATGTGTTTGAATGGGCAATAAATCATTCCTCTGGAAACACACACACTCAGTCACACACAACTTTACATTTGACAGGACTGAGTATACAAATACTACATGAATACTAATTTGTACAATCGTGTTACGCAGTTATCACAAGCACCACAGGCACTATAGGGCTAAGGGCTACCAAAAGGAATGTGTACAGTGATTGACATCAGCACATCATGTAATATCAGTCAATTGGATGTGTAGTGGGTGGGACAGGCCTCATAATGGAATTCTCTCTGGCACTGTCTGTTTCTCACTTCCCCACATCTCTGTGTGTGTATGTTTGACATATTATAATGTTTTGGCTTTGGATATGTGTGAGTATTCCTATCCAATGTGTGTGTGAAGTATGAATGATTTACAATTTGGTGTGTGTGCACAGACATCTGCGAATAACAAATATGTATAGTCCACTGTTTTGTCAGACATGGGGTTCATTTCTCTAAGTGTAGGAGCATGCCCAGTATGAACTTCTGGATTGAGTGTGTGAATCCATTCCAGGTAGGGTTGTACTCCAGTCCAGGATTTGGTGTTCTACACATAAAACTAGCAATCTGTTTCTGCAGGATATCTGTAGATAGGTTGACAAAATGGAGTCACAATGGGCGTCAGATAGGGGGATACTGTAACTATTGCTGTCTGTGCTGCTTGTGTTACACAGTTGGTGTTAGCAGAAATATTCAGACATATGTACTGTTTTACACTGTGATGTATTATGTCATCAACTACTGACATGTGTAATTATTTGCTCACAGTTATGTACTGGGAAATACAAGATGAATGAAGCTGAGTCCAGTATTGAGGGCCATAGCCTACACATTCTTGCACACGTCTGCCATTTTGGAGGGGTAGCTACAGACACTTGGTAATGTGTCTGTGTAAATGGTCCAGCACCTTGGTACTATGGTGTCTGAGGATCCCCTTCTTGTACATATATCGACTTAAAAGAATGGCCATATCCTGCTGTGGCCATACCTCTCAGCTGTACAGATTCACACAGGTTACCCAGAGGCAGAACTCATATATCTTATCAGTTCCCCTTCACATTGTGGTTTACGAGCAGGTTTGTAGCCACCCATTACTGGGTTTGCAGGCAAGAGTAGTATGGGCACACATCAGAATTTCATACTTCACACACTCCATGATGTCCATGTGTCTACACATTCCCACTCTGTTATTCCATCCTCTTCCTAACATTATGCGAGTGATATCTGAGAAGTATCCCTATTTATGGATTGGGCCACAGTTTATTCAATTGGGCATGGGGGGGCATGCTACTGGGATTTGTCAACATGGCCTTGCATTTTTGTTCTGTTGACTGTGTTAGGTTGTTAGGTTTGATCTCATGAGATACCATACACTGGCACTACGGGTGAGACACAAGCCTTTGACAGAGGACTGTAGGCCATTTGGTAGCATTGCAGGCCACCTGTAGCAGGCCACTGCATTCTGTAACTCCTACATTCTCAGGCTGCAAGCCAGTGGATTCACCTGGGGTGACAGGGTAAGTGTGCAAGCTGTTGATGGCAATAGTCCCTGTCCATATGGATCCATTGGTCTGGATGCAGGCAGGGGGCTACTTACAGCTATGGACACATCTGCATAGGACAGCTCATCAGCATGCTGCATTCTGTGGGGTCATACTGTACTCATTTCCAGCGGCAAGGTTATGACCTGTGATAAACCTGTGGCTGATGGTGGGGTGAGCTGATTGCATGTGTGATATGGAAGCTACTTGCAGTTGACTCACAGATATACCTGGGGCATTCCTCTTATGCTGCCTTGTTCAGGGACATAGGCAGTCTCTCATTACTTCATAACTGTGCCTTTTGTGGTCTGCCAGTGATTGGCCAGACTACATCAGTATTCCATACTACACGTACAATTAATATGCTGCTAACCTGTCTGTACATTTCCAATGGTGTGTGCAGCTGACAGTTAAATTTTATGCACTCTGTCTAGGGTTCTTCCACCTGTGTACTGTGTGTATGTATGTACCCACATTCATGGCAAGTCCATCTTTCAGATGGTGACAGATACTGACATCTGGACAGTGAGTATGGACGACTGCTGACATGGGTATTGCTGAGAAGATTGTGTTTGGTCAGAGCATGGCCCTGTCAACCACAGTAATGCCCATAGGCCACTGAGACACAACCCTCCATGCCTACATGCTGACCACTTCCAGACAATATTGAACACACAACAACCTAACACCCCTGCATATTGTACACATTTGTACACATGCAACAATCTATCCTGTAGACTGGGCCAGCTCAGGTAATCTGTGCTCTAATGATACCACTCCTCACACTTACATGTTACTGCATTTCTACATAGGATTGTGGGGAGGGGTCACACCTGAAAACTTTAAACTGTGCTATGACTGTACTGGTATGTCAGGTACTCTGTTGGCTTCCACATCATTTTGTATTCTGACCTATCATGCAGACTGGAGGCATATCACTGGAGTACAGATTTTAAGTTTTATTGACCTACATTTCAGTTTTAGACTCCTTACCCTTCAGAACTAACATATAACTGCCAGACCTGTTGCAGTCTGTCTGTGTATGTCTGGAGGAGGGCTATTCACCATTGCCATCAATTGGAGGCCTTAGCCCAGCCTTTCTTTATGGTAATCTACACCTGTCCTGCTGGCTGAGGCTGTTGGTGGGTATGTGACCCTCACTGCATGTGTGTGTCCTATGGACACACATTTGGGCCACCACATGTAATGCAGTGGGATTTGTCACCTTATCTAGTACTGCCTAGTGTGTTGACACCAGTATTTGTTATGGATTTCATACTGCCCGTATAGGTGTCCTGTATCTGCTGCCATCCCATTCAGCCACCTGATTCTCTTGCATGCTCTCATCCATACCTTAGATACAACTATCAGAACATACTACTCCATTCAGTAATTGATAGGAAGAGATACTTACCTTGTGCCTGGGGTGGTATTGAGAATGGTGCTTGAGGGCTGACTATGTTGGATGCACATAATACACTCCCTATACATGGTAAAGCACAGGTAGTGTCATGTTTGGCATCTCTTTTACTGTATGTACGAGTCAGAGAGAGGTGGCATTCGCTGATTCCCTACCATGTCAGTGTATGTGCGATGTATTGCCTCTTTGCCAAGGCCTGGACATACTGGACATGCCTCCTTCTGCCTACATGGGCAGGCTTAGGTGGTTCCTCCTATGAGTCCCTCTATGCCTGTGATGGCCTTGGCAATGGTGGGGGGCTTTGTGGCCTTGCTGCGTACTGTTCCTGCTGTAGCTGTTTCATTGTGTAGTATGGCACATACTATGAACATTTGTGTACATGTAGCTGGAGAGTACTGCAAGGCTCCACCAGATATGTCCAGGCAGCAGAACCATGACTTGAGAATCCCAAACACATGCTGTATTGTGATTCTGGTTCATTAGTGTGCCTCATTATGGAGTTCTTGTTCAGGTGTGTATGCATTTTTGGGGGGTGTCATCAGCCACGGCTCCAGTGCATAGGCAGCATCCCCCATTAGGTGGCAATATGGGATGTCCCCACTGGAAAATGACTGGTACAGCTGTGTCATAAGCCAGATGCGGGAGTCATGATAGCTTCCAGGCTGCCAGCACATACATTCAAGATAATGCCCTGGGCATTGCACATGACCTGGCAGTTGATGGAGGGGAAGCCCTTGCAGTTTATGTTGATACTACCCTGCTCACGAGGTAGTGCTTTGATGTGTATGTGCGTGCATTCTGTAGCACCCATTACCTCAGGGTATTCTGCTATTTGGTAGAAGAGAAGCATACTGCTAGTCAACACCTCACAGGTGATGGGGAAATATATGTGCTCACCGGCATGTGCTGACATGGCATCCAGGAACTGGTGGAGTACCCTGGATGCTGATGCCTGTGAGATCCCCATGATATCCCCAGTTGCCCTTTGGAATGTACCTGTGGCTAATATTCTTAAGCCTACACATACCTTGGTATCCACTGGGATGGGCTCCCCTCTGTTGGTTCTGTGTGTGAGGTGGGACAGCCACAGCTCAACAATTTGCTGTAGAATGTCCCTGTCCACCCTATAGTGCTCCAATATCTCCAGCTCATGTAGGCCCTGGTAGGTTACCCTCAGTCTGTACACTCTTTTCCTCCTGCTCACCGTGGGATGGTCATCAGCATTCACATCCTCACCACCCTCAGCCTCTTGTACATATTAATGTATGAGGGCGACAGCAGCCCCTATCATTTTGTTAGTTTTGTCAGATAAAATTTCCCCATCTGTGTATACCGGTGGTGTAGAGTTTGTGGGAAAAACCAGGGTGAAAGGGGTTTGCATAGTTTATAGTAGTGTGCCTGGCTGAGCTGCTGCCTGTGTAATTGGCTGATTCTGATACATTTCACCTGCCAGCTATGCTAGTTCTCCTTGATTGCCTTCCTACTGTTGTTTTCCCTTCCCATTGCCTTCCCGTTTAAGCCCCGAGGCATGGCAAGCATACCCAGTGCTCACATGTGAACTGAGCTGATATTTCCTGTTTTTTTTTTTTTGTTCTTTAAAACCCAGTGCGTGGTACACATTCTGTTTAAGCAGGGAAAACAGTGCTCAGCAATGTGAGACACCCCCCCCCCCTTCCTTAGCTCTGCTTAGCTAAGCGCAAACACGGGCCGCAGGGCTACAATACGTTTACACCAAGCATGACACACCTCCTACTGAAGTCATCCTCTTGTCCTGATTACATGGTTCCCTATTCCTGCACCTGCATGGTTAGGTGCAGGCTGCCAGTAGTTAGAAATCTGTGATTCAGTATAGGTCCCTTCATTTGCATACCCCACTGTGCAAGTCCATAGTTATAATTCCCAAGCACACCCTTTCCCCTTGGCAACCAGTGCTCCCTTGTCTTGCTTACATTCTGCCCACCTTTGACTATAATCGCAAAATGCAGATTTCTGTTAAAAGGCAGTTTTTCCCTTTTTTTATTTTTATTTTCAGCACCCCCATATTTGCACACCACTGCCCTTAGCTTAAATGGCCGAGATCGGCCCAAAAAAAAAAAGTTTTATTTTTAAAAAAAATTAAGTTGCTTTTAATGCCAATGGCCTTATATTTGACCATTGGCTTGTCTGTTCAACATAATACATGCTTTTCACAAGCTGTCATGCCTCCGTTTTGTCAGATGCAAAACATTTTTGCACTAACACTGTTCCTATACGGAATCTGTTAAGTTTGCTGGATCGCAAAATACCTAATTTTCATGGTTTTCACCAGCAAATGAGGTGATTTGCATGCTGAATGGAATTCCATGTAGGAACAGTATGGGTCCGCTCATGCAAGTGGAAACATCCCTATCCTGGATTGCATGGTGGCCATATACTGTTCCTGCACAGAATTTGGTCATTCGTGAATCTGCCCCATTGTTTTAAATTCTTCTCTTTCTTATAAACAAATTGTGGTCTTTCCCCTATTAAATCTCTAATTTCTTGATTAGATGTTAAAATCATTGAATTCCTTCTAATTATATCTCTTACGATATCAGAATGTCTATTGTATTTCATAATATAGTCAATCTGACCATTTCTCTTACCCTTACTTATATTAGGACCAACTGCAGCATCAGCTCTATTAATAAAGTAAGGTTTACCTGCATCTTTTCTCAACTGTTTTACAATTTATTTAGATTTATTAATAAGGTGCATATCATAGCCCTTACTCTTAAAGTTAGCTGCCATTCCTTCCATTTCACCAATAAATGTCCCTTCTTTAGTGCTCAGCCTACTAGCTCTCATAAATTGTCTCTTAATCACACCACTAAAAACATGTCTATGGTGCATACTCTCAGAGTGAACATATCTAACAGTTTGCACTTTTTCCCTATAAATGGCAGTACTCATAGAGCAACTTTCTTTAATAATTATTACACCTAGGAAATTGATAGTTTCCATAGATGTGTTAACTACAAACTGCAAAAAAATAGTAGTAGATTGTAGATGACAAACAAAAATCTCCATTCCACTCAATGAACCCTTCCATAGGAGAAATATATCATCCTCAAAGTGTTTTGTAGAGCAGCATATTGCTATTTCTAAATTCTCCACTTTGTTTTATTTATATATATATATATATATATATATATATATATATATATATATATATATATGCTGTTCCTCCCGTCTTCCTAAAACCAAATTAGCATAGGTGTTAGCGACGGGAGTATCCATCACTACATCTTGTTTCTGATAGTAATAAACATTATTAAAGCTAAATGCATTATTTTCGAGAACACATTCTTATAGGTTCATAGGTTCATAGGTAAGTACTAGGCTAACGGCCCTGTAGCCATTTCAAGCCTAGCCCAATAGTGTTCCCACTCATCTGGCTAACCAGATGTTAGTTCCCTATTCCCCTATCTAGCAGTGTGATTGAAGTGATCCCTGGGGTGAATTTCCTATTTCCCATCCACTCATCAAGATTTCTCTTGAAGAGGGCCACTGAGGTGCTCTGCTTGACGTGAATGGGGAGTTTATTCTAGAGAACTGGGAGTCTCTGGGTTAGAAACCTGTCCCTCCAGCAGGTTCTATTTAATGTGGTGATAAGGTTGAGGTCTCTGGAGTGAGTAGCATGGAGGGATTGTGATTTTTTCAGATGAAGCATGTCAAGCAAAACTGGGTCAGACATGGCTCTGTATGTCAAGCAGAGATCGCCTAAGTAGTGGATATGAGATGGAGTATTATTTAAGTTTTTTATAAGTCTATCTGCATGAGGCACAAGTTTGAGTCCTAAGATCCTCTTAGTGAGGAATTTCTGTGGCCTCTCCAGCTGTTGGAGGTGTCTAGTGAGGTACATACCAGATGGGGCATTGTACTCTATAATGGGTCTGATAAGGAGTAGAGAGAGATAATGACTTTTTTTTCCTGGATAATAATTCAACTTTATGTGTGCTAAATTCACCATGTATAGTTATAAATTCCCTTATTGCCTCTACTCCACAGGAATTGGGAATTACGGTGAATAAAGATTTAATGTCCATTGTTATTAATAGTATATCATTAAACATATTAGTACAGCACCATTCATTCAAGGCAAGCAGAAGGTCTTTAGCATCCTTAATAAAACTATGACAGAAATTCAACATAGATACCAGCTGTTTGTCAGCATACTTAGAGATTGCTGTCGTGACCCATCTCTTCGCAGAGACTATCGGTCTCATTGGGGGATTAGTTATACATTTATGTACTTTAGATAGTCCATAGATGAATGGAGTAATAGGATTCATAATATATAAATAACTATATGTCTCCAGGGTTATACTTGCTCCTATCAGCAGATTATATAAAAAAAACTTTCAGTTTACTTATAATCATGTTAACAAACATCTTTTGTACCAACATAAAAGTATCTGAATCTGATAAAAAGTTTTCCATCCATTTTATGTATTGACCACTATTCATTATTACTATCATCCCCCCTTTATCTGCTGGTTTAATGATAATTTATTCATTAGTACTTAAAGACAGCAATGACTGTGGTGGTGGTGCTGCGGTAGCATTGTCGCCTCACAGAAAGACATTGTCCTGTTCGATTCTCAGCTAGAACGTCTTCTGTGTGGAGACATGCATGAATGGGCATACCTTCGTTGAAGGTTGTGCGTCAGGGCTGGCAACTCGGCACATAAAAATCTACTGCCAATCATTAGCAGACTGGAGTTCCGCTGTGGCGATGCCTAACCGGGAAAAGTCAAAAGACACAACAACAACAACAACTTAAAGACAATAATCAATCCTGTTCTTCTTTAGTAAGATTATAAAATTTGTTACCTTTCTCTTTACTAAAATATGTAATAAATATCCTGCTTACACATAGTTAAAAAAGCTTTAACATTAGGAATATTACAAGGTACAAAAGTGCTAGAGCACTTTAAAACAGTTTCTGTGCAGTCAGCATTTTTAAATAGTTTCAAAACTAAAGTTCTAGCAGTTTCAGTTCAGTGATTAATTCTATTAAATCATCTGCTGTTTATGGAACAAATGACAAAACCTTAGACAGAACTTCAAGTTCCATTGAATTCAACACATAGTTTGATAAATTAATCACATTGTCATTAATAGTTATTAAATCTTCATTTTTTTGCATTTCATCCCCTGGCCAACCTTGTTGATTGTTTTCACTACTTTCTGTTTGTATTCCTCTCCATTCCTCGTCCTCTTCCAACTGTTGCTCCTTCCTCTGCCTTTTTCCTTTATTAAGATAGGTTGTTGTAGGCAGAACCGCCCCTTTACTAAAAAATCGCCACTTACATTGGCAGAGGTAGTAAAAATGGACTTTTGAACATCCTTGGAAATAGCACTGCTTACAGATATTGTTTCACCGTCAGAAGTTGGCTGCAAAGCAGGTGAGAAGCCATCTAATTCAGAAACAGCTTCACTACATTTCGCTGATTCCAAGGGGGTGGATGGTATGCTCTCAATTACCTCAAGAGATTGATGGACCATTGTAAGCACACAGCCATTCAGCTCAGATGAATGTCCTTCATTCCTACATGATTCTACATTGGTAGGTGGGGAATACTTGAATTTATCATACAACTGGTCAGCTACAACATGAGTCTGTTCGCCTACTGGGTGTTTAACTTTCGGCCATGAAAAAAACATTTTTATTATTAAAATCATTAATGCCCCATAGTGACTTCTTTTTTTTTTAGTTAGACTAAGACCATTTTCCATCATTTTCAAATGTTCAAGCAATTTCTCATAGTCAGTCAGGACTTGGGAAAAATAAGTAGAATTCATAACAGCATTCTCGATTGTCTCAATCTCTGCAGCCAGTTCTAATTCATGTTTATAAAATAATTTGTTCATCAGCTGCATATATTCAGCACTACATTGCAAATGTAGTTCTTGCCATTTCAATGAAAGGTCCTCATATTTATTCCCATAAGTCGGAATTTTTGTGATTCTTAAGCCTCTAGGGACAATGCTGACTTGCAAATACACATTAAAACTCAATCTCTGCCATTGTAGTCTCTTGTAAAACTCAGTTTTGAAATGTAAAACTTTTAAATTCTGTTGTGACTTATTGACTTCGGTAGCAGTAGAAGGATCAATTGAGCTCACAGACACATCTTTGAAAGTTGTTGCACAAGTAGTAAATAATGGATTGTTCTCAACCATCAGGAAACCCCTTATGTTGTCCATTTTGTTGACAGTACATTAGGTAAATTGTACCTGAGCAGTGGTAGTAAAAGTATGTTCAGGCTGCATACCAAGATGAGAAGCGTACTGCAGGTGATACCAAGAATGAAGCAAAATAATCAAAATGAATCACCAAAGCAGGTGAAGGACTTCAGAGTACAAAGAATGTCTATCCACAAAATAAAGCAGAGAAGTCCTACGCTCTCAAATTCAAAAATTTAATATAACAATGACTACAAAGCTTTCAAGTATAAAAATCTTCATCAGTGTTTAAAATACAAGATTCCTAAAAGCCTTATATACAAAAATACAGCCAATCAATTAATGCAGTCAATTAACTTCATTAAAATGCTCTAAAGTGCCCAATACTAAAAAACAAATAAAGAATATATATTAAGACAAAATAATATTTTTTTGAGATGACCATTTTCCTGGACTTACTACTAGTGTGAGTAGTAAACTCATTTTGAAAGATAAACATGCCATTTAAGAATTATTATTTATGCTTCATTGTATAAGGTTTGTCTAGATTGCCTTAATATATATTCTTTATTTGTTTTTTAATACTGGGCACTTTAAAGCACTTTAATGAAGTTAATTGACTGCATGAATTGATTGGCTGCATTTTTATATATAAGGCTTTTAGTAATCTTGTATTTTAAACACTGATGAAGAGTTTTATACTTGAAAGCTTTGTTGTCATTGTTATATTAAATGTTTCAATTTGAGAGCATTGGACTTCTCTGTTTTATTTTGTGGATATGCTTTATTTGTACTCCGAAGTCCTTCACCTGCTTTGGTGATTTATTTTGATTTTTTGACATTTATGGTAGTGTGAATTCTATACTAGAGAATAAGATATTAGCTGCAATGGTGTAATCGACCTCAGGGGTAAATACATAGGAAAACATGCAATTATAATTGTATTAGCACATTTGTAATTATTTGTATATATCTTGAAACATTTCTCTGTGGGTCTCCTATGAAAATAGACATTGCCCACTACGACATACTCAGCCACCAAACCAAACACAAATATATAAATAAAATAACATATCAAAAATAGTATGCCAAAGTTTGCAACAGTTTGCACATTTTATTTGAAATGCCATAGAATTAATATTTCAGTTTATACTGAAATGGTAAATTATAAGACAGATGTTTCATTTCACATTGCTTCCATTGTGTCTTGGCAAGTTACTCTGAATACAACTAGTTAAGAAATCAGCATGATGAAAAAAATAAATGTAAATGTTCCCCTGTACTCCCATGGGGGACAAGTTCCCCCACCCTTCCAAACTTATTGATACCAACTCCATGGTTGCATAAACATATAAAAAGGAGATATCTCTGAAAAGAAAGGACTTATTGCTGACACACACTTAAAAAACAAACTGGCAGAGATTTTTTTATGGAAAACATCACTGGGGAGTTCAGCTTCTCCAACGTGTGTTTGCAGACTGCTTTCCTCATCCAGTTTGTAGTCAATGAATAATAGAGAAGCACCTTATACCATATCTTTAGAATTATAATATTCAGTATAGTCAGAGGCTAGAGATAAATGCCAGCTATGTGGTATAAAGGAAAGCAGCCTTTACTATGTCCTAGAAAACCTGGGTTAAGTTAACTCTCCAGGTAGCGGAAGAGCCTGCTGGGAAGGATTGAAATGAGTGGCTAATTCCAGCTCACCAATCTCAGGATTAGGGATCGGTTCAGGTTTTGCTAAAAAGGTACTATTTGAGGAAAGGCTGCAGGTGGCACACCATGTCAAAGGAATGACTTGGATGGGTGGAGCCCAGGCAAGGAGTACACTGGGCATTAGAAAGAATGGACAAATGAGTGGAATATAAAGGAGAGGGATGTGGTTTTTACAGAAAGATAGTAGCCCAAATAAAAAAAAAAAGTGCAAAAATGGAGAAGCCTTAAAAGGAGCAACAGTTTCCTTGTCTGCTTGCTTTTTTATTAATTAATTAATTTATTTTTATTTGCTAACTGGGTTAGAACACTGATTCAATTGGACCATTTTCAAGTTTGCCCTGGAAGGGTACAATGCATAACAACAATTGCACATTTTACACAAAATGCAGAACAGTTCAGTTCCATAATGGGTTGCTATGTGTAAACTATCAAAATCAGCCCTGTATGATAAAGTTTTAACATTCTTATTGTAAGACCACAATTATAAAACACAGTATTTACAATATCTATAATACACATGCAGAGAGAAGATCAAAATCAGCCCTGTATGATAATGTTTTAACATTCTTATTGAAAGGCCACAATTATAAAACACAGTATTTACAATATCTATAATACGCATGCAGAGAGAAGAAGAAGAAGTGAAAGAAATGAAGAGTAAGTGAGAATGAAGATTAGTTAGTAGGTAGGTAGGGTGGTAAATGATGGGGGGATAGCAGAGTCATTTTCTGGATTAATTCGAGCGTGGAGGGCAACATGTCAGATATGTGTAACTTAAGTTATATTTCCCTTTTATATTACTTACAAGTGGCCTCACTATGAAGACATGTTTTTAATTAGTAAGGTTTGAGGCATGAGTTAGTAAGATGTACGGCAAAATGAACAAATGAAATATAACTTACTTGTATGTCAAGTCAGACATGGAGTATGCTGCATTCAAAGGTAAAGATCAGAAAGCAGAGTTGCCTTGCTTGTCTTGGCTGTGTGTTCATTAAATAAGTATCAGTTTAAATGCCCCTGGTTTAATCTCCATTTGCTGCATATGTGTTACTGAGGATATGATTTTCTTCCATATATATCACGGCATTTACAGCACTTTAAACACACATGTAAACATAGTAATAAATACAAGTATGAACTCTGAGGACCTCATGCTGCTCTGTGGAGCTCATACTACTGCAGTGCCTCTTGGTAGGTACATTATTGCATCAAATGTCACATTTTTCCTAAGCATTACATTTTGCCTTATTCACAGAAAATGTCTGCGATGAATGCCCTAAGGGCTGGGAACTATTTCGGAAGCAATGTTACTACTTCTCCAAGGAATGCCATAGTTGGGAAGAAGCAAAACATTACTGCATCTCACGTGGATCCCAGCTTGTAGTGATTTATTCTTGGGCAGAACAGGTACGTTTGATGTATGTTCTCTTGATAAATAACTGAAAAATACCCAAACAAGTAGAATCTTAAAGTACTCATTACCATTTATTTGGTTTAGATAGCTTACAATAAGCAAGGCCAGTCACTCAACCTGATATTTCAACTGTGTGTGGTCACTGCAGACTTGGAAGTGGTGCCTGTCTTTTGAACAAACCACTATTTGGATCAGTCTGATTTAACGTCCCCTTTTGGTATGTCACATGATCTTGAGTTGGCCATAGTGTTAGCAGCATTAACCTGTGCTGTAGCTGGTAGCATAAAAATAATATATATAGCAATCAGTTTAAAAAGACAGATACACATTATGTGACAATATTCAATAATAGCCTTTAACTGCAGAGGGGCTTGGCACCTGGCATTGTAAACCTTGGCTCTAGATGATTGCCACTGTTGAAATGACACCCTGACCCTATGTAGAAAAATGTGAAAAAGGGGTCATGGATGTATGGATGGATGGATGGATTAATTAACAGCCTTTACTTAGCCAGCTTTGATTGGACTGTAATGCATATGTCCATGACATTGTAGCAGCATCATGTAACAGTGCAGTCACAGGCATCTCAAACTGTCTTTTTCCATATATGACCTTTGTTGAACTGGAGTTCAGGAGTCATGGCTGACACTGAACTCAGGGAATTGAGAAGATAAGACAGAAGTGGAGACAGACATTCTTCTTTGATGACAGACTTAGGTTTGGTAAACATTATTGTGTTTAGCAATCAGAATAGCAATCAGACATCTCCCATAACATGGCAACACTCTTACCTAGTGAGCTTTACTTTATTTCAACCTGATTGGCAAAAGTTTTCCACATTATCAGAAGGATGCAAAGTCTAGTCTATTTAATTAGTTTTCATCTTCTGAATGTGAGGCTGCTACTCAGTATTTTGCACTTAAGGTTAAAAACTCAGAAATGAAACACCCTCCATGGAGCTTCAATTGAGTAGTGCCTTATCTGCAATAATCCTTAGACTTTGAGTAATGATAGTCATTGAATTGATATCAGTTACATGTCCACTGTCTTACAGACAAGACCCTTGCCCAACTAGGCTAATCAAGGTCTGCCTAAATATTCTTGTTCCAGTTATTCTCAGGATTATCAGGTCCCCAGTAGGAATCGTTTTCCATCTAATCTGAATGAGGTTTTATTGAAATCTATGCCTTAGAAGTCATCTTTGAGCATGAATAATCTTAAGAATTATCACCCATGAGAAAATTAAATGTAAATGTTCCCCTGCATTCCCCCAAAACTTATTGATACCAATTCCAAATTACTGAGTTAAAATTTATAGTGTTTCATTCATTGGTAATGTTATTGCAAAAGTGGTTGCTAAGCAACTTGAATATAGTTAGTATTGCATGATCTTACATGGGCATTTCCATCAAAGTTAGTGAGTGTTGATACATTCTAATTTATCTTATGCAGTTCTTAGGTGGTTTACCTCTTATTTCTCTGGATGAAAACAGACAGCAGTGTCATGAATAAATTCTTCTGCAAGCCATACTTTTGGTTAATGGGTTTCTTGAACCAATATAGTGTCCTTTGTGAAATAAATACAGCTGAGTCTTTGATACTTTCTGATTAAATAATGTGAAGATTTGTTGATATAAAGCTTTTTTTTCCATAAACACCTGGTCACTAGTTGATATAGGAGGTGAGATGAAACAGCTCCAACAACAAGTGGGTAGAAAAGCATATATGATATAAACTAATCACTCAATATTTTCATAAATAAGTGTTGAAAGATTCCTGATGGAAATGTCATGTTCCACACAGAGCCATAGGGGTTCCTAATGGAGAGATGAAAGGTCAGCAAATAAAGGAGAGTAGTAGTGCTGAAGTTGAATTCATCCTCAAGTATTGTTGAATACTTTTGCAAGGTGGACCCTGTTTTTCACAAAATCTCACCAAGGCGACACTGATATACAGACTGTATTTATATATATATATATATATATATATATATATATATATATATATATATATATATATATATAGCATATATCATGGACAGAAGTGAGTCAAAAATAAAACAAGATATGTGGGTGTATAAGTTCCAGGATAAAAAGTGCCCAATCCTGGTAGGCACACTGGTGCCAGGACTGGAAAAAATGACAGTGTAGAATCCTCAAAATCCGGGAATATTCCTACAATGGGGCCAGGTCAGATGCAGGGGAATGATGGTCCCCCTGTTGTAGCAGAAAGTAGCCGTCCACAAAAATCACAAAAACAGATAGGCCAAAGAAAAGCCATAAAGATGATAGTGTGGACTATAGAGGATAAGGGAGAAATGATGTATTGTTACTATTATGCAGAAAGACCAGAATTTCCAGATAGAGGATATACAAAGAGATTAAGAGACAAATTGGAGGAAAGAAAAATACTTTCACAGGAAAAACTGTCAGAAGCTTCAAATAAACAGTATATAGATCAATAAACTTTGATCTGTTTGGAAAAAGAAGCATCTGAGGAAGTGTAAAAATGTAAACAACAAAACCTAGACATTTTTGAAAAGTATAAAAAAGAATTATGGACATGGGAAAGAAAGAGAGATTTGATATGGTGCAATATTTATGCAAAGGAGAAAGCCAAGTTAATTAATATAGAGAAGCAGTTACAAAGATATTCAAAGATAAATACAGGCAAAGGCATCCAGATGTGGAACATTTCACAATAAAAAATTAATATAACAAAGATGGTATGTGAAAAAGAAGACTAGTAAAGCAGAAGTTAAAGAAATAGAAGTTTAAGTTATGGAGTGTCTGTGAAGTGAAGGAGTTAATGTAGAAAGTCTAACACAGACTACAAATTAACATGATGGAGTGAGTCCCCAAAGTAAGGAGAAGCAGAAAGATCAGGAGACATCTGAAGAAGAAATATGGCCATGGGAAAGAAAAAGAGATTTAATATGGTGTAATATCTATACAAAGGAGAAAACAAAACTAACCAATTCAAAAAGAGCAGCACCAAAGATATTTGAAGAGAAATACAGGCAAAGGAATCCAGATATGGAAAACTTTACAGTACAAAAAATAAGAAGACAAAGAGGAAAGTAGAAAAGGAGATCAGTATTGCAGAAGTTAAAGAAATAGAAATTGAGGTCATTAAGTATCTCCAAAGTGAAGGGTGCACTGTAGAAACTCTAATTCAGAAAGCACCACAACAGGACAGAGCAATGGAACTCCAAATTAAGGGGGAACCAGTGGAACAGGAAGCAATTGGTCAGGTGCATATCAAGATATTTTGGAGCCTTCCACAGGAAACCAGTATAAAAGTTCACTTGAAACTAGAGAGCAAGGGAAGGAACAAGAGCCTGTGGAAACTGCAGTCGATTTTGAGGAGTGATAGGCCAGGGAGTTCACATATGACAGAGCAAAGGATGGCACAGGATGAAATTGAAAAGAAGGTGCCACAGGAAGATGCTGTAGAACTTTTAATAGAATGCCCACAGGAAGTGGAAAACAAAGGATGTGCCCTCAGTCTGGAAGAAAATGAACTAATGTAAGAGTTGCTTGATTTAATGGACATAGATAGATATATTAAAATCAATGAAAGAATTAGACTCAGAAGGTTAATAAAAACCTCAAAAGTCAGAAGTCTGATAAAACAAATGACTACAGTAATTAGGACTGTCCATAGAGATCCATGCGATATAACAGAAGTGAACAGAATATGTTACTGTGCAGCTAAATTAATAACTGATAAAGTTCTACGACAAGAGCACAGGGTAGTGAGGCAAAGGAAGGGGAGAAATCGAATATCATCATGAAAGTATAGAACAGAAAAATATAAAGCAATTAAGACAAGTGTCACTGTTAGAAGACTATAGAAGAGGGAATAGAGCAACAAAAATAGAAAGATAGATGTAATAAAAGCAATGTGCAGTATTAGAACAGACCAGGATCTATCATGTGCTATGACAAATAAATAAAAAATTTCATCACAGGCAGACAACTTAGAAGATACACAGATAAATATAAAGGAAAAGTACAAAATAAGCAATTTAGTGATGACCCAAAACGTTTTATAGAGAATTGGGAAACAAGGTAAAAGGAATTGAAAGACTGCCAAAAAAGAAGAAATACATGCATTTTGGAGAAGTATCTATGAAGATCCTGTGGAACACAACAAAGATGCTAAATGGATACAAGAGGTAAAAGAAAGAATAAGAAATTTAAAGGTACAGGATATGAAATGGGATGAAGTAACAGCCAGAGAGATTGAAACAAAGCTAAGAAAAGCCTCTAACTGGAAAACCCCAAGCCCAGATGCAGTACCTAACTTTTGGTTAAAAGTATTAACATCTTTGTATGAAGACCTAGCCATGAGTAAGAATTATTTATATGCGCACCACGAACAGACACCAATCTGGCTAACATCAGGTAAAACAATGCTCCTGCTTAAGAGTGAATCTGCAAGCTACCCCAAAAATTATAGACCAATAACTTGCCTTCTGATAACATATAAACTATATATGGGAATTGATGCAGACAGAGTTTATAGTCATTTAGAAGAAAACTCAATTATGGCAGAAAGAACAAAAGGTCATTAAAAGAAAGTCATATGGAACAAAGGATCATTTGTTGTTAAATAAAGTCATAGTGGACAACTATAAAAAGGGAAAGAATCTAAGTATGGCTTGGATTGACTACAAAGGAGCATCTGATAGTATCCCACATTCATGGATGAAAGAGTACTTAAAAATGTATAAGATACACCCTATACTGATTGACGACATCACAGTGACCATGAAACAATGGCAGACCACTTTGCAATTAAGTCATGCTAAAGGACACATTGTTATCTCAGGGATAAAAATTCAAAGGGGGATATTCCAGGGTAACTCTCTGTCACCATTGCTGTTCTGCCTTGCCCTTAACCCATTAAGCTGTTTACTTAACAGCTTAGGCCATGGCTATAATTTAGCTCTTAGAAAACAACAAAGTCTAAAGACTTCTCATCTTCTCTTTGTCGATGATTTAAAACTGTATAGCTCATCAGATGAGGAACTGAAAGCACAGTTACAGGTTGTCAGAACATTTTCAGATGATATTAGAATGTAATTTGGCCTTGATAAATGTGCAAAACCATCCTTTACAGCAGGAAAGTTGCAGCACCAGGAAAACATCAGTTTGGGTTAAGAATGTGATATAAAAGAACTTCAGTAAGAGGGGATGTATAAATAGTTGGAAATTGTTGAAGGATCAGCAATACAACATGAACAAATACAAATAAAACTTAGTAAGGAATATTTTAGAAGGCTTAAATTAATCCTGAACACAGCATTGACATCTAGGAACAAAATCTAGGCTATAAACCAATTTACTCTTCCTGTCCTAACTAACATTTTTGGAGTGATTGATTGGCCCCAATACGTGTTGGATAGATTAGATATTATAACAAGAAGGATGCTTCATGATTACCAAATGATTTATAAAAATCAGTGCATACTAAGATTATATATTCCCCGTTCCAAAGGAGGGATGGACCTCCTTGAAATTGATTACATGTATAGATCTGCAATCGTAGGACTCCACACATATCTGCTGACTTCACAAGACCCAAACATAGTGAAAGTTTTTAAACATGAGGAGAATAAATCTAAGATAACATCCCTGCTTAACTTAGCAGAAGCATATTGGCATCAAGCAAGAATAGCAATCAAACCAGAAGTAGATAAAAATCAGGCACCAACTGAATGTGCCAAAAAAACAAAAGAAAGAATATAAGGTAAAGGATCAGATGAAAAGGCAGGAAATGTGGAAAATGTATAAATATAGTTGCAAGTATAGAACACTTCTGGAAGAACCTCATGTTGATCAGGAATGAATGCAGGAATGGTTAAGGAGAGGTGAATTCAAACCAAGAGATGAAAGGTTAATATTGGTGGCACATGATAGTGGGCTACATACACGTTGGTTTACAAAGTCCATTGAACATGTGGGAGAAATTTACAATTGTAGATTCTGTAAAACATGATTGAAAACTATCACACACCTAGGTGCTAGTTGTGACATACTAATGGCAGAAGGACTGTATACTGAAAGGCATAATAATGTGGCAAGACTGCTGCACTGGAGATTGCGCAAACATTGTGGTGTTGAAGTGGCTGAAAAACATTGGAAGCATGAGCTACAAAGCATCACAGAAAGCAATGAAGTCTACGTCATATGGGACCATCCATTACCAACAGTTCAAAAGATAGATGCTAGAAAACTAGATATAGTGGTCCAGGAAAAGAAGACAAACATAGCATTGATCATTGAAATTGCCACACCCAGTGATTACAGTGTCCCGCGCACAGAGAGACACAAAGTTACAAAATATCAGGATTTGCAAGCAGAAACAAGAGCAATGTAGAAGAAGGATACTCAAATAGTTCCAATAGTAATAGGAACAATGGGTCTTATAATAAGAGTCTAAAATCTTATTTAGATATGCTACCAATGCATGTAGCTCCATACGAATTACAGAAGGAATCATTACTGGGCACATTGCGGGTGCTGCGAACAGCAATTTTGGCTGGCATCAAAGCGTGAAACTACTAATTTCATGAACTTTAATCGTATTTTGAATTAGGAATGGGGTCCATTCCTGTCACTGTATTAGAAATCCCAAAGATTTGGAGAAATTAGAAAAGCCATAGCTGGCTCTACTCATCTTCTCAGCTCATCATTTTTCATTAGAAGAGAAAAAAAAAGATCTCAAATATCTTTCCCTTATTCTGGTACTCCAAATCAGATCCACACCCCCTCAACTCATCAGTTCAACAGAAAATAATAAAAAAAAAAGACCTTTGTTCTTCTTTTTATACTCTTACATTTGTGGTTACTGGCTTGCTGCAACTTACCACACACAAAGTGTTGATGCACTGAACTGTATTTGTGTGACAATATTCAGAAAAGTTCCCTATTGAAATGTCAGCACAGCAGAAAAGCTAATCTCAAAAACTGATTTTCTCCTTAAAACTTCTTTTTGCTGGAGGGCAAGCCCCCTTGTACCCCCCCCACACTTTCCAAACTTATATATACCAATTCCAAGAGGGTCTATATCCCTTTGTCAAAACACCATTTTAGTAAATATGTATTTACTGAACCCTGTTGAGTGAAAGCTCACCTCAACGAATGATCGTTTTAGCAAACGTTCACACAGGGAAAAAGGATCTATATTAGATCACCGAACACTTAAAAAAGTGAACGGTGATTAATCAACCCTATGTAAGCGAAAGCTTACAATTTTGAACTGTCAGAAAAGTGATTATTTCCTAGGGAAAAAAATCGCTGTTCCAACAAAAAAAAAAACTAAATTAAAACACTTTAAACATTACATTAAGTGGGGGGCTTCGCCCCCAGCCCCTCTACTTAAATATACCAACTCCAAGACCGCGCTATATTGCTGAAAACAGCAAAGTAATAAAGCAGCCAAGCGAATTATTTCCCAGGGAAAGAATTTGCTTAAAAAACGCTTCAATATTTTGCCGTTTCAGGCTTTTGAGTCCGACCAAAATGCAGTCGAAAGAATGCATCTTTGGTCTTCTAATAGGGAACAAGGGGAAAACACTAGTAGGTCAGCTACCAACCGGACCAAAAAAAACCTACAAAATCTTAAACTCAGCTAAGTGGGTGGAATTGCTTCCCCCTTCCCGCAACTAAATATACAAACTCCAAAACAGCATCGCAGTGAGGAAAAGGGCACACTCCCAATGATGGCCGACTAGTTTCTTTTCCTGTGTGAAAGTTTGCTGAAAAGATCATTCATTGAAGTGAGCTTTTGTTCAATAGAGTTTGATTAATAGGTATACGCTAAATAGAATTTTGATAAAATAATATCGACCCCATCCAAGATCACCATACCTCAGAGAAAAGGGAATATTCTGAGAAATGGCAACTCAGACTTAGTATATGAAAGCCCGATCTTTTGGCCATTCAGACTCCACATTTTGTGACTCACTTTAGTGGGTCCCAGCATTTCAAATGGTTGCCTTCAGGGATGCTGATACAAATAGAAGAATGCAGGAGCTGCACTTCCCAATTGCACCACCTAAAACCTTGCATCCAGAATGGCTGCCCCCTTTGGCTCACCTTTCCTATACTTCTGATTAAACATATGTCATGCATGTTGTACCCACCACATTTCTAGAAACAAGTCCTTTTTCAGGACAGCATGAACATTGCAATAGCTTGATGTACCTACTTGGTGTATTAAAAAAATGTGCTTGTACAATGAATTCCTTTACTTATTCAAGGATGTTTGGAGTTAGCAGCCTTATCCTGTGTTGCATCTGGCAGCACAGAAAATAATGCATATAATAATTCATTTAATGAAACAGATGTACATTATGTGGCAAAATTAAGTAATTACCTGCACGTCAGTTATTATGTAATGCCTTCACTATGTATGAGAAATTACTCAGCCACATAGATGAACTTGACCAGCCCCACTATGACATGGTAGTGAAATCCAAAGGATGTGTTTAACTACCTCAACAACTGTGGTGTGGGGATCGGGGTACTGGGTGAGCCTCTAGACACCGGGGATACATTTTACTTACGTGCCATAATGGCACCATCTTTAGGACATGGAACAGGTGGGTAGGGAGATGCACTTGGCACCAGAGCAGTGCCATAATGGCTCATAAACATTTACAGAGATTTGGGAATGGGGGCACACTAGCCACCAAGCATAACAGAATGGAAATTATAACTGTGATAAGGGTTGGGGACATACTAGCTATAAGGGTGTACTCGACATCCATAATAGTATTTCAGCTATTAAGTGGATCAGGGGTAGGGAGAAACATAGAAGGGTAAACAGGTCAGGGACAGTTACAGGAACTGTGGTGTGTTTATGCATTTGTATTTTGTGTGTGTGTGTGTGTGTGTGTGTGTGTGTGTGTGTGTGTGTGTGTGTGTGTGTGTGTGTGTGTGTGTGTGTGTGTGTGTGTATTTTAGACAGTGACTGGAGGTTGTCAATACCTATGTGAGCTGTTTACTTGGAACTTGATAATTCTGAACAGAGCTGCCGCTAGGTGGGTAAGAATGTAGTAGCATGTTTGCTCAATGGGGTGTTGTGTCTTGTTTATTTTATAGTAGTTTTACTCCTTTTACATTGGTTGCCATTACCTTAGTTGTCTGAATTCAAATTACTAGTTTGTACCTACTGTGGGTACCAGTTATTTAAAAAGACTGCTGGTACGCAATCAACCATCTTGACTTATTTGCTCATCCGTATGGGCCCACTAGTGATTGCTAAATTTCATTTGAAGTAACCAAGAAAAAAATTATTTTTATCATACAGCTAAGATTAAGTTCAGTGAATAAAATTAATTAGAAAACTGCATATAAATATTATTAAAAGTTACCTTTAGATGCCAGTAGCAGCAAATTGGATAAATAAAGACAGGTGATGTAAGTAAAGTCACATTCTTTTTATAACATGAAAAATAATTCTATGAACACCTTCAGGAATGCATGGATCATGCGATCCCAAATAAAACCAAGACCCAATCCTCCAAAGGCAGACGTCCTGTCTGGTGGACCCCAGCCATAAACAAACTATACAATAGAAGGAGGAAGCTACTACATGATAGAGCAAAATCCCAAAAAGGGAAGGCATCTCTGATCAGTATTAGCAAAAAACTACGGGCACTCATAAAATTGTCTAAGGCCAGCTTCGAGAGAAAAATTGCACAGGACACTAAGGATAATCACAAGACTTTCTTTAGTTATGTTAGGAACCTGGGTAGTAATTCCCAGATATGCTCAGAATTAGTCCAAAATGACAAAAAATACACTGAACCCACAGACATTGTCAACATCCTAGCTGACAAGTTCAGCGCAAACTCCCCCCCCCTCCCCACCAAAAGGGCAAATATCTATCCCAGCAGAGTGCTGCCCCCCTGACATCTCAGATGCTCAGGTAAGAGCCGCCCTCTCCAAAGCAAAAAACACAGCATCAATGGGACCAGACGGTGTCCCAGGCTGCGTCCTACATGAACTCCAAGAAGAGCTAAACCCAAACATAAAACTACTGTTCAATCTCAGCCTTACTACAGGATATGTGCCCAAAGAGTGGTGTACAGCAACAGTGGTCCCTCTCCATAAAGGTGGTGCCTCAACGGATCCTGGAAACTATCGCCCCATAAGTCTGACTAGCTTGGTCTGCAAAGCTATGGAAAGGATCATCATGGACCTCATAAATAAAGATATTGGGGACCTACAGACACTGGATCCTACCCAGTTCGGCTTTGTTAAGGGCAGATCCTGCCTCTTAAACCTGGTTGATTTCTTTGAAACAGTCACTAAGGCCATTGACAAGGGGAAGGTGGTCCACACAGCCTACCTGGACCTCGCAAAAGCCTTAGATACAATACCCCACTCGGGCATTATAGATAAGCTCACCAGCTTAAATATAAACCCCTATGTCACTAGATGGATTGCAAACTGGCTCAAGGACAGAACCCACATGGTTAGAATTGCTGGAGCCATGTCAGACTCCAAACCAGTTACAAGTGGTGTCCCACAAGGCTCAGTCCTGGGACCTCTCTTGTTCAGTATATATTTCTCGGAGGTACAGGCCAACACGGGAGGACTGTGGCTGACCAAGTTCGCAGATGACTGCAAACTGGGCGCCATAATCGACTCTCCAGCCGACACAAGCATCCTCCAAAAGGGCCTCATAGAAACAGATAACTGGTGCCAGAGCCATGGCCTCAAGCTAAAAGCTAAAAAGTGTATAGTCATCCCCTTTGGCAAAAACAAAGTGCCCACAAATTACCACATAGGTGGTAATCCATTAAGTACAGAAGAAGTAATTAGGGACCTGGGGACCCAAGTTGATAGCAATCTCTCATTTGACAACCACGTGGCCAAAGTGGTTAGAAAAACATTTTATATAGCCCACCTAATCATGAAGGGATTCACATCTAGATCAGGGGAGGTCATCATGCCTCTTTACTCATCCCTCATTAGGCCCATAATTGAGTACAATGCCCCTTTTGGGATGTACCTTACCAGACACCTGCAGCAACTGGAAATACCCCAAAAGTATCTCACCAAGAGGATCAAAGGGCTCAAACAGATGCCATATGCTGCCCGGTTAAAGAAACTCCAGCTCTACTCAGTTGCATACCGCCTGTTCAGAGGCAATCTGTGCCTGACGTATAAAGCCATGTCCAACCCAGAATTAATGGACATGCTGCACCTCAGAAAATCCAAATCCCATCGAGCTAAGCGCTCGAGAGACTTGAACCTCAGCACTGAAATAAATAGGACATGCTGGAGGGACAGATTCATAACCCAGAGGCTCCCTTCACTCTGGAATAAAATCCCAGTCCAGATTAGGCAGAGTCCCTCATTGACTCTATTCAAGAGGAATCTTGATGAGTGGATGGGAGATCGTAGGTTTACCCCGGGTATCACTTCTGTGTCACTGTTAGACAGAGGCACAGTATACTAACCTTGAAAAAGGGCATAGCAAAATAAATTTAAAATGGGTGGTGAAAGCCAAACACATTCTGGCTAGGCTTATAAATGCCCTAGGCCAGATAGCCTAGTATGAACCTATGAACCTAATTAAGGAACAAAACTGGAATGGTACTGCAGGAAGAACAAGTACATGTTGTAAGTTCATAGTTTATTTCAGTCTTTATGGAGTAGAACAGTGCTGGTTACCTAATCTGAATGGCAACTTATGATGGCAAAAAGATGTAAAGGAAGGCCCAAGGTTATTGCATTAGAGGAGGTAGGAAAGCTGGACAATCAGAGGAATAAGGCACAACATTCAGACTCTTCAGCTCCCAGGGTGGGAACCATGGTAGCCCTATAAAAAGTGCTATAAGTCTATTACGTAAAGATAAGAACTTAACAGTATAAAAGGGTAGCTGTAATAAAAAATGAATAAGAAAATTTCCAAGAAGGTATCAGGAACATGCAGGCTATATAGTTTGTTGTATGGGCTGTGTAGTCCAGTGAAGGTAGGTATGAGGGACAGACTAAAGACATTCTCATGAGTAAGCTACTTAGTAAATAAAAGAGATCATGACTTTTGATGTCTTAAGTTTTTAATAAGGTGGTCCTACTAGATATAGTATTCTCTGGTTTTAGAGTTTTAATGCAGCTTCAGATAGTTAATTAATGCATAAATTATGAAACAATATAATATGATGGATAGTAAATTAAAAGTTGGAAAGATGGACTTAGTACTGGGAAAATTGAAGCTGTTTGAAGTAACTGTGTTAAAGGTATACACTTTCTAATTTTATAATGCGATGGTACAAACGTTTTAAGATACTGAAAGAGAATGGGCCTGTGTGTGGGGGATCTGGGTATTTCTTCTGAGTGTTTTACTAAAATATACTTCCTTGTTAACATTTGTAAAGCATTGCAATCTGAAGTAATAATTACACACTATTTTCTTTTTATTTTAGACTGAAAACTGAAATACTTCAATACATTAAACAACTAGCTTAAACAGTGAACATTTCTATAGTATTCTAGCAGACTGCTCAACAAGTTCAAAAGAAAAATGTATATACTTTTGGACTTCAGGAGATTTTTATCCAGAACTGAAAAGTAGTGGCTGCAGACAACCCACTAAACTGGCAGGACAATCTGTTTTTATTTCAAAAAAGACAGCTAGATTTAAAAGCACATGCACACACATTACAGAGAATGATGACATTATTCCATTGCAAAACATTCAATATGCAGAAAATGACATTATTGCACTCAAAGAGAAGGTAGAAACAAGAGGCAAGGGACAGGCTAAAAGAAAAAAAAATGGAATGATCTTGGAAGGATTAAAGAATGTTATTGTAATAAACGGAGAAGAAATGCTAAAGCTGACATTATGGGTCAGGCTGTGAAAGTAAAAAAGTGAGAATTATGTGCTTGCAAATCAATTAGGTGGTAAAAACAATGAGATTAATAAGACTAAAGGTGATAAAAATTACTCATGTTGCACTTAAAAGAGCAGACATTACTGAATTAGAAGTGGAAGATTCTTCAGAGCAGGTAAGAAATGATATTCTAGTAATTGGAGATTCAGTCACTGAAGGAAAGTATACATTTGTAGAGAGGATAATGAACATAGAATAGTGCTATGCCTATGAGGAGCAAAAATACAGGAAGTGACTAGGACCTTAGGATGTATATATGTAATGCTGTACCGAGTTGTTTTCATTCATGTTGAATCAAATTGTCTCATCTTTAAGGACTTACTGATTATTAAAAGGGAACTTGCAGCTCTCTTAGATAACAGTGCATAAAGAAAGTTACAAAGTTAAAAAGTGGGAAGGTATAGAATGTTCAAACCTAATTTTGTCACATAAGTATTTAGGCAGGATGAAATCTATGTCAAGGCAAGGGAAGAGAATTTTGCTGAAGATATATTCCAATATTTGAATAACGCAAGACAGGATTTTTACCATGTCACAAATTTTACAGTACACAGTTAACATTTGATTTACCTGTGCTAATTAGTAATGGAAGGAGCACCGATAATACATATTTTATTGGAAAATGTACTGTGTTTACAAGACTGATGTTGTTATTGTTTTTGAAACATACTTAAAAAACAATAACTGGAAACCATTTCTCTCAGGGAAAATGTTATTTGTGTAACAGATACTCCAACAAAAAAATCAGGTGGAGATGTGATAAAAGCTGCAGTGTGACCTGTGATTATTGATTGCATAACTGTGTAAGCTGTAGATTGGGTAACTGTGACAGTAAATACTGCCTTATAACAGATTTAATTGTTGGAGTGTATACACCACCAAACTCAAGTGCTTGTAATGTAGATGAATTTGTGCATTTATTTTTTTGCGTGAAACACAGAAAGGGGACATGATAACTGTGAGAGATTTGAATTTACCAGAGACAGACTGGAATAATATTAATTCCACAACATTAGTAAGAAACTTTATGTACAGGAATATCAGTTATTGCAGAATGTAAACAAACCTACCAGGGAACAGAACATACTTGATGTTTGTTTTCCAAAGGATGTGATTGCTGCTTCATGTTAGGCTTTACTGCCTTTGAAGATAATGAGGCTAGATGATTCTGCATATTGAAATCTAAACCAATGCACAGAATATTAATAACAGTCTGTATGGAAGCAAGACTGTTTGGAAAAAAAGACCTTGTATAAAACCATCTAGAGGGATGCGTTCAGTGAAAAGGCAGCAGGAGTAATGTGGGGAGTTTTGAAATGCAAAAAAAATGAAAAATGTTTAACATGAGGATCAATGCATACAAGTTCAGAGACATATATTTCCTTAAGAACAAAATAATTAAGATGAGTGGCAAGGAATACAGGAAATGGAAAGAAGGCTGACAATTTCTTTGAAAAATGAAATAATATACTTATACTCTACAGACTAAACTAGTGTGAGACAATATCAGGAAAATGTTGAAGAAAACTTATATAAAGATATTGAATATAAAAGTAAACAATTATATATGTATATAAATGGAGCCTACATTGAATACTCGAAAGTCGACAGTGTCTAATCTGACAGTATTAATAGAACAATGATAAGTGAATGCAAGGAGGTACTGCTGCTATTGGTAGGTCTTGATGCACAGAAAGCATTCAACAGAGTAAGCTGGGATTTTATGAGTAGGACTATTGAAGCATATGCATTTCTTGATAGAATAATAAGATTAATTAGGATATATGAGGATTTTGAGTAAAAAAAAATAAAGTCGAAGAGTTCATCTCTGATAAATTGTGCCTAAACAGAGTAACCGAGCAGGGGTGTCCTCTTTCCCCTTTATTTACATTATAATTAGAGCCACTGGCAAAGAAAATATGGGACTCAAAAATACAGGGATATAACTGGTATGGTAATTTGGAAAGAAAAGTTGGCTTTATTTGCAGATGATATTATTTTGTATCTGATAAAACAGAAAAAGACATCTTAGTGTTTTGGAACATTCTGAGGCAGTTTAACGTTTTTTTCTGAGTAAAAAACTTATGAAGAAGAAATAAGACTATAAACTGTAAACTGTGTGCCCACATATTAATTGGTTCAGCAATACCCATATGTATGGGAGCACAATACAATGAAGTATTTTGGAGTATGGGCTACAATAAATTCTGTTATGGCAGCTAAGGATATATGGCAAGAGACTAAACAAAAGATAATACAAAAACTGAGAAACTGGAAACTTGTTTACGGATATGGGTAGCAAGATAAAAGCAGTGAAAATGTTTCTTAGTCTCTTAAGTTTTATATACAAGTTAGGCATATTTTTACCAACCAGAGGAGAAGTTATTGACAGTAATTAATAAAGAGTTGAACTACTTTATCTGGGAGGGGGAGAGGTCAAGAGTCAAGTGGGATACGTTCATCCACTGCAATAGAACAAGGTGGTTTAGGATTATATGATTTGAAGGGATATTTTAGAGTTACAGAGTTAAGGGTCATTTGCATAACACAAGCAGAAAGTTGTAGTTCAAAGTAGAAAGGGAGGATGATGAAGCTTGGAGGAAATTCAAGAAATAAGGAGAGATTGGGATTCTGGATGCAGACCCTTAAGGAGAATGATAACAGACATACAAAATATTTATAATTTATGACAATATTCATAAAGTAGCAGAAAGTATTCTAAGCCAACATGAGAACAGAGAAAGGAGATTCTGGAGATAAGGAGGACTGTAACTAGGGGTACAGATCATAGGCAAAATGGGGCTGGAGATTAATGGAAAAAACTGGCAAAAGCACCAAGGTATTGGGAACAAATAACTAGAGAGGGAAATGTAATAGAATGGGAAAAGACCAAGAAGATATTTGGTCTGCACGCTAGAGACTGTCTTCTCTATCAAGGACTGACAGAGTACAGACAAAGAGAGAGGGATAGGGGAATCCTGGTAGAGTTTGTAGTTGAATCTTAAACAGAAGCTGTAGTTAAAAAGTAATAATTTGTAGGATATATAAAATATTGCACAGAAACTATAGAAATTAATAATTGCAGGTAAGTGATTCACAAGGAAACAATTGAAGGACATATGTATGGCTACCAAATATGCAACAACATCTAGAAAATTAAGGATTTTGCTTGAAAGTATTTGCATAGGTATTTTATATCCCACACAGACTACAAATAATTTTTCCTCAGGTAGTTGGCAAATGTTGGAAGTATAATGGGGAAGAAAGAGGTAACTAGAAACATATGTTTTGGGAGTGCAGTGAGTTGTCATACTTTAAAAATGCCCAACAGAGTACTCTGTTAGAAATATTGGGTGAGCAAATGGGTGTAAATAAGGACATTATTTTTTTATCTGGGATATGGAATCTGAATTGTCTAAACATAGTAAGGCCTTGCTAAGTTTAATTCTGGTGGCTGCCAAAAAAGCAATTATTAGAAAGTGGAAATCAAAGCCTAAACCAGCTGTATTTGAACGAGCTACTATTGTAACAGAGGTAAAGAACTGGAAGTGGGATCTTTAGAAAAGAGTGGGAGCAAACTACATAGAAAAAATGGGAATTGTGGGAACAATACATGCTGAATAATGCTTTAGAGGAAGAATGAGGTTTAAAGGAAGGCAGGAAATGAGCAATGTATGTAATGTTGGATCAATGATAATTGTATAAAAACATGTATGTGATGAATGATGTTTGTAACTATGAACATATTAACATTGTTTTCTTTTATATAACTGTATGTTTGCATATGTCTTAAGTGATAATTCAATAAAGTTATTAAAAAACAAGAAATATAGCTGGTGATAAAAATCACAATGGTCCCAGTAATGGGTCTGTATGAATACTGAGCAGGTAGGGGATGAAGGGATATTTTCAAAAAAACTACAACGCAGATAATGAGTTGTTCTTCTACAGTTCATATAAAATCAGTTTCCAACCACACACCACATTATAGTTTCTGCTGATTGCACCTCCAATGGTCACTTGTTTTACTGTCCAATTCTTGGGGTGACTTATCATCATTGTCCGTAAAACATGCTGTTACTGAGTCATTAATCTTCACTTCAGATTGTGAGGTTAATGAAAATAATGTTGAAGTTGAGGAAGAATCAATGAGTTTTATCTCTGACCAGGATGATGTTGCTGAATCACAAGATTTAATTTATGAACTCAACCATGATGGTTTTGCTAAAAAGTCTCTAAACTGCATTTCCGGATACAATGGTTTCTGGTTTTTCATCTGGTACAATTTACAATTTGATCTGAAGTCTCAAAAGGAATAATATCAATGGTATATTGCCTGCATTCGTCACAAGGGACGGCCTTTTGACAAATAACACATGGACTCAAGTGGGCAGTCCATCATATGTAAAGGCAGTGGCAGTGGTGAGCAAAACTAAGCACATTCTCTGATTCTGAGTAGTCCAGTGGAATGCTAGATACTCCAACTCCCTGTACTGTTTTAGTGGATAGTGAGAGATTTCTAGCATTTGTTAAAGTAATCATTGATTTAGCTGCTTGCAAGCCCACAAGAAGATGGAAGAAAGAGTTACATACTGTAATATTAACAAAGGAACCTTCTAGGTCACCTAGTACCAAAGGAAATAGCTGAGATTGCTGCTCATGTCTGTCCTAATGATCTTGATGCCATGAGGGTAGCTGCCAAGGATTGCTCCAAATCAGGGGGTGTCTTCCTACTTGTTATTGGGCTTGGACATTTGGCACATTCATCTGCATAGTAAGTGGGCATTCACTACATCATTGTTCAGCTTGTCCACAATTAAATCAATTAAGTCATGGTTCACATTGTCAGGTTTGTGGTGACATAAGTGGGTAAATCCTTTGTTGATATTGTCCTGGTCCTTCTGTTTGAAAGAATATTAATTTACCTTTTCCTCCATGACCCCCCCCCCCCCCATGAATCAGCATCAAACTCCTGTAACTGAATATCTACTAATTTATTTTGTTATTCCTTTTCTTGTCTAACTATATTGACATATTTTGCTTGGTTGACAATTTCATGAAAGCCTAAGCTTGGCCAGTTAAAACAAACTTTCTTAATTAGTTCCTGAGTTGGCAGTAACAAGTCTTCTGCAAAGGCTAGACAACCCATTGCCTGCTGCTCACTCCATAATTCCTGGATGTCTAGAAAAGGCTTCAAACTCTTCTATCATGCATTGTAAATATGCATCAATAGAGTTATGTTCTTTCTGTACAATTGTTTTAATTCTTGCCCGATTTGGTGTAGGAGAGCATACTGTAGTGATGGCTTTTCAAAAGTAATCCCCAGCAGTAAGAAACCATCATCTGTGTGTTATGGGATATTATTGCCTATGTTGGATTTTTCCCATATTTTGCTGAAAATGTTAGACGGTGACAAAGGATTCAAAAGCACTCTTAAATCTTCAATAACAGCATTTTATACTTGTACATGTCCTTCTAATATTTTTGTGTATTTAGCCAAATGTGTTGAAATAAGAGGGAAAGAATCCATAATAGTTTGGAAATCTACTGCAGTCCATGGCATCACTACCCTTTTGTTAGGTTTAGGATCACCATCCCCAATGGCTGCAGGAGTAGGTACTTCTGTCAGTTGGGGCATTTTGGCATGAGGGATTTCTGCTTCTGTTGAAGAATCAGAATCTGACACTTCATCTGTACTTTGTTTAGAAGGTAGATTCCACTAATATTCTTCTGTTTCAATAATTATTGAAAACTGCATGATTTTTAGGATGATGTTTTTCATAAGTTCATAGGTTCATAGGTGTATACTAGGCTAATGACCACTAGGGCCCTTAAAAACCTAGCCATGCAATCCAAATGTGACTCACAAATTTGATTTACATTTTATTTATAGGGAGTGATTTACTGACTGCCTCTGTCCATCTAAGACTTCAGACCAGGGATGAATTTCCAATTACCAATCCACTGGTCAAAGTGGCACTTAAATAGGGTAAGGAGGGACTCTGCTTTACATGGATGGGGAGCCTGCTCCAGAGAATAGGAATTCTCAGAGAAACATATTTGTTTGTCTAACGTGTCCTATTTAGGTTGCATGCAAATTTTATGTCTTTAATCAAGTAGTTATGATGCTGCTTGTTTTCTGGATGTGCAAAAGATTCATCAAAATAGGGTCTAGGATGCCTTGTATTGCAGGCAAAGATCACCTCTTAGAAGTCTGTATGATACCGAGTAAAGAGACAGGGCTTCGAGGTGATCAGTGTAGGATGTTGTGTCAAAGAGGCAACTAATGGTTATTCATTCCTTAATGAAGAACTGGGTGAATCTGATCATATTCTGTTGAAAATTAAAAATCTACAGATGGACAATTCTTACTTTAAAGAATGTTTGAGGCTACAAGTGGTTCCTAAAGGATTCCGCTTATGGAGCTACATGATGGGTTTAGTTCCTGATTCAATGTTTCATAAGGAACTATTGCACTTGTTTGATAAATTTGGGTTCAAATATATGGACACTGTCATCAAACATAATGAACAATTAATTGAGAGTCTCAGTAAAGATGTGAGTGCTTTGGATAAAACTATTGTGCAGGATCCTTTGTTTAACAATCATAAGTTTGACTATTGTTGAATATATCACACAATTGATGAAGAAATGAAAGAAATTAAGAATAAAAATGTAAAGAAACTGTTGAGGGATGAAAAAGAATATAGTACCAACATAGCCTACCCCCCACCCCCACCATCACAAGAATGGCATCAGAATAAATGTGTTAATAGTGCAAGGATGGGAAATAATTCCAACTCTACTGTCATTCCTAATGAGGAGGTGGACGAAGATTTTTTAGATGACGAGAACAACACCCCATTGAGACAGTCAGAGTGTCTTATGAACCAAAAAAGTCGGAACAACATGCAGGGGCCCCCCCAGTATACCAACTACCAATGGGGATCAACACAACCGAGCAGGGAAAACAACAACAACAGGGGTTCTTGGAGGGGGACGAGATAGATTATAACAAAATGGTTGGTATGGACACTGAACAAATGACCCCATATGGACAAGTCTGTTTATTGCCACCTGTTACTGCTGAATTTAATTCTACTAGAGACTTCAAAGTATACAATTTTTCTGGAATTAATTTGAATGTAACTGTTTATGATTTGTTAGCTTAGGGCTTCACGTTTATTCCTAGTAAGTCGGCAGATTTGGTACAAACTTTGCTTGATTTAAAACAACATACTAGGAAGTTATATTTTAATGTTATGTTTCATAACTTGGAACGTGTATGTGACCCTTTTAAAATTTCAAGTATTTTTAACCCCTCAATTCACACCACAATGGAAATTTTTGAAAACGTCTGTGAACTAGACATTAGGAATTTATGCATGAATAAGAACAGAAGGTTAAATGTGAATAACTTAAGTTATGATGAAATTATTGAGTTGGCATTTCTAAAACAGGCAGTAGGAATAAGAATTATGAAATCAGATAAGGGGGATGGGGTTGTCATCATGAATAAAAGTGATTATGTTATGAAAATGAGATCAATTTTGGAGACACAGACTTATAGTAAGATTTTTTTGTGGAGTTTCCAGTTACCCCAGTAATTGTTGGGGTCCCAAAGCTACACAAGTGTATTGAGCAACCTTCCATGTGTCCAGTTGTCGATGCAAGGGATTCAATTACCCATCCTTTGGCAAAACTGTTGGATTTGCAATTAAAATCATTATTAATTAATGAACCCCACTTGTGTGTAGACTCTTGGGACTTCCTGAGAAAAATTGATAACATTCATTATGACAATGAATATTTGTTTATTACTGTGGATGTGGTAGATTTATATACCGTTATACCCCATGAGATAGGGGTACGGTGATTTTGTGAATATCTACACAGGAAAAATGTCCAACAAGATAAAATCAATATGTATGAACAGCTTTAGGACATGGTACTCAGAAATAATTTTATTCTATTTGAAAAAGAGTACTACTTGCATGTCCGAGATGTGGCAACGGGCTCCTTTTTTGGGGGCCAATATGCCAATATAGTCATGTTGGAATAGGAAAATAGGTTTTGGAGGATTCAACATTTTTCCTTATTGCCAATTTTATACCCATTTCCTTGATGACATTTTTATCTTGTGAAAGGGACTGAGGGACCAGGTGGAACCATTCTTAGACTGTATTAACACTTCTACTACCTTCTTTAAATTCACTCATTCCATAAGTCAGGATGAGATTTCTTACCTTTAAAAAAGGTGAATAGTGGATTTGTGGCTGAAATTTACTGTATAAAATCGTATTCAAGTAGCTTTCAGCATTTTAGTAGCAACCACCCATTAACACAAAAACAGGCAGCTGTGAAAGGCCAGTTTGTTAGAGCAGCCCATATGGTGAGTTTATGGCAAGCCTTTATTGATGAATGTGTGAACTTGAAGAATATGTTTCCCAAAAAAGGCTACCCTGACACTTTATTAAATGAAATCATGGACAAAGTTAAAGAAAAAAGGCACAATGACCACTTTTTACCAATTGTAAGTGCTAAAGTACATGAGAATGTAGATATGACCAAGGTGGATGTATTAAACAATAATAATGATGGTTCTACTATATCACAAACAGAACAAATTAGAGTGGCTTCCCCTAGTGTTGAACAAACATCACAACAGAGGGATCTCAAATTATTGTTTTGCTATTAAAAACATTCTTGTTACAAACTGGCACTTTATTAGTGATGACAAAGATTTAAGAGAATTAATGGAAGATAGCCACTCTTGTATTTATAGGAAAGGTTTCAATTTGAAATAACTTTTTGAACACTAACAATTTCGAACCACTGTTGGACATATGTTTAAATGTGGCCGATGTAAGTTTTGTCCCTATATTTTGGAAGGGAGTGACTTTATTGTTAACAACATGAAAATAAGAATACCTGGTAGATGTAGTTGTACCACTGAAAGGTTAATCTACCTTGCATTATGTGTGGACTGTAGCTGTTTCTATGTGGAGAAGATGGAAAGGAAACTGAAAAATAGGATAAGTGAACATGTTTGCAATATTCATGATGTTTGTGAAACAAATTCCTTAGCCAACTATATCTCACTGAATTTAGGACATACTTTTAGGTTTATTATATTAGATGTTTTATCTGTGTCTGAAGGGGGGGGGGGCATGGCCTTATATTCTGGAAAAGAGACAATTATCCTGGCAGGTGCATCTAAATTCTGTGTCTTGGCCAGGACTTAATGGCAGTCTCAGCATTTCTAGTCTCTTAAAGTTAAAAGCACTGGAAAGGTAAACAGGGTTAATTGCCTTACACACACACACACACACATATATATATATATATATATATATATATATATATATATATATATACATATACATATACATATATATATATATATATATATATATATATATATATATATATGTATACACACACACACACACACACACACATATATATATATCTATATATATATATATATATATATATATATATATATATATATATATATATATATATATCTTAGCACACAAACAGCCCAAATTAGAAAGCAACAGATGTAAAATCCAACAGCAATAAGCAGCATAAAACCCACAGTTCAAACTCGTCTTGTAGGATTCAGCTTCAAATAAATCCACGGAGCAATGTAACGATAACCAGATTTAATGTATAACAACAGCAAAAACACACAAACAACGTAAGCGCTTTCACGGGTTTTCCCGCTTCATCAGACGTATAAACACAACTAATCCAGTAACGTAAATACATATATAAAGTGTTTAAATTAGTTAATTAAACAATCTGACCATCAATTTCAAATTTAAAGCTCTGCTGCATTCTAAAAAAAACTCAAAACACTTCTAGTTAAAACATTTTTAAAAACGACATCCCTCTTGTATAATATATACATATGAATAACTCACTTATTCAACTAACTTATTTAAAATGCTTATATAAGATATTTTTACATTATTATTTTCTCATAGATTGTTTAATGGCTCAGTTTATGCTCTCAATAGCATTTTATATGTATTCTGGGCCGGGCTGTGTACATGTTCTGTGTTTGTGTTGGGGGGGTGTGGTTTGAGTAAGCAGTGCTCACTGCCCTGAGAAAGGAAATTATGTCACTGTGCTTCAGTATTTAAAATGCTTTTTACTGTTTTAAATTGTATCTGATGAAGTTCCTGTAATTTTAACTTTGGGATGAAAGTGCTTATTTTGTGTTGAATAAATCATTTTGTGGAGTTTCTACTTCTCGTCTTCCCTGTGTTTACTTTTCTTATCACTTTTATTACTAAATCGTTTTACATTGCCTATATGTTTTGTATTAGTTATAAGTCTATGTCTTTCATACAACTATTTACCATTGTTGGACATTCTGATTAACATTTTATCTGAAGGTATTGTGGTAGGTGTTTGTTGTCACTGCTGTCTAAATTGTGTATTATATACTGATCCATGGGAATGGGTAGAAGTGCTAAAGACAACGTCGAGCTGTATCCAGGGAAGTAGTAGGTGGATCAGCATTTTGTTCGCCCGCCAACCCTTTCGGAGAAGGAGTGCTATCATCTTCGAAGAAAGCAGATTGATTGCATGGTGGAGGGGAGATGGAAGGAATCAGATGCCAGTCATCATCAAAAAATCTGGTTGATTGGCTGCTATTTTTTTTTTGACTGTCTTAAAGGATATAAACATCCAGGAGCAAAGTATCTCTTCTATGTATTTTTGTAGTGTGTTTACCATTCTATTAGCTGCCTGCAGCTATGTTTTCAATCTAATCAAAGTCTATTTTAAACTTCTAACTATAGATTCCTTTTCCTCATTTTTAGATTATTTTGCCACTCATTGAAAGCTGACCAAGAAGAGGCAGGTACTTTATTCCCTTTCTGTTTCAGTTTCTTTTTAAGATTTTCTAGAATTTTTTTTATCAAAAGTTCCTCCATATGGGAACTGCGGTGCACTATCATTTTTAGTGAGCTCATACCATTTCACCAAAGAATTACAACTGTCTCGATCATATTCATTAAACATGTTAAATTGTGTCTAATACAAAGTTAAAGTAAAGCTTAGTAAAGCTTACCTGCAGAGATTCCAAATTCTGTTGAAGGTGAGAAAAATAAAATTATGCATTTCCACAACAGAAAGTTGCCTGACAGAAAATCTGTCACAATTGGGCCCAATGGCGACTTCAGTTGCAACAAACCACCAATGGCTGAGAAGATCCAAGACTTCATATACAGAATATCCACTAAACATTTTTTCTTCTCGTATAATTATCCCTTCACAAAGTGATGAAGATGATGTGGTTGGATATATACTGTAGGGCAGAAAGCAGAAGACAATCTGGTAAAGAGGACTTGGTATAAATGGGAAGAAGGCAAGAGGAAATGAGGCTGTACAGCAAAGTGATGAATGGATTGCATGGGAGAAGAACTACAACAGTCAGATGTGACCATCAGAGAAGATAGGAGAGTGGCACTGAATCAAGAAAGATGGAGACAGAATCCTAAACTCATGTAAAAAAATGGGAAAGAAGGGGTTGATGGTGATGATGGTAACGAGAATTGGAATGACTAGGACTTGAAGCCATATATCAATATGCATATGTTGAAAATAGATCTATACCTATCTCTAACCTGAATTTGTATTATGCTATAATAACATCTCTAAATGAAAAAGTGTATTGTGATGTAATTTATGTAGACCTATCTTCAGTCTTTGATAGGATCATACACAAATCACTGAACAGTTAATTAGAACAACTAGAGATTCATGTAATCCTGATAAAATATATAGCTATATGGTGATAATCACGGCGTCCAACAGGGCTCTGTCCTGGGTCCATACTTGTTTAGCTTGCATCTTTCTGATTTAGCATTTCTGTCTAAGGTGTTCTACTTTCTGTATGCAGACAACTTGATAATGAGAAAACTGAGTACATGGGCTAGTGATACAGCATGTCTGAAAAAGCACTTGGCTAAACCGACCAGTTGGGAGCAACCTAATAATATGCTGATAAATGTAGCAAAGACTAAGCATATGAGATTTGAAAGACATGCATTGAATGATGGATATTTAATATATCACACAGTGCTTGAAATTGCGGATTCATTTAAGGTCCTAGGAGTGTTGTTAGAGCCAGAGTTTAGTTTTTCTGATCATATAAACAGTTTGGTCAGTGTAGAAGCCAGCAATGGGGTCAGCAAAATGCAAGAGTATGGATAGATTTAAAAAAAACATTCCACGTTCATGAATAATAGAATCCATACAGATGTATAAGATACACCCTGCATTGATCAATTACATTGCAGTGACTATGAAACAGTGGCAATGCATTTTGCAGCTAAGCAATGACAAAGGGCAAATTATTACCCCACAGTGATTCTTTGTTGCTACTGCTATTTTGTCTTACCCTTAGCCCATTAAACTGTTTACCTAATATATATTAGGCTAAGAGTACAGCTTAACTTCCAGAAATCTTAAAGACATCTTATCTGTGTTTTTTGGGTGATTTGAAGTTGCATAGTTCATCGGATTAGATCTGAAGGTACAACTACTAATAGCTAAAATTCTCAGTTGATATAAGAATGACATTTGGTCTTAATAAATGTGAAAAGCAAAATGTATGACAGGAAAGCTGCAACACCAAGAAAATATAAATCTGGGATGGGAATGTGATTTAAATGAACTTGAATAGGAGGGAGTATATAAGTTTAGTTGAAGAATCTTCAGAAGACTAAAGTTAATATTGAAAACTGCCATGACATCTAGGAATAAAGTGTACACTACACACCAGTTTGTCCTTCCTGTTCTAACTTACAGCTTCGGTGTGACTGGCTGACCACTACCTCTGACTTAGATGGACAGGAAAGAATGGAAATGCTTCATGCCTATGAAATGATATATAAAAACAGTGCATATAAATATTTTATATCGCTCAGCGTAAGGGAGGTATGGGCCTCCTTGAAAATGACAACATGTATAAGTCTGCAGTCATAGGGCAGCATACATATTTGCTGGTCTCATCAGATCCAAACATTGATAAAAGTTTTAAAACATGAAGTGAAGAAGTGTAAGATGATGTCTTTGCTTAGTTTAGCAGAGGAATTTCAAAACGGAGTGGAAATAGAAATCAAATCAAAAATAAATGAGAATCAGACAGCAACTGTATGTGCTAAAAAACAAAAGAAAGAATATAAAGAAAAAGACCAAACGAAAAGGAAGGAAAATTAGAAAAGCACACAAATATAGGGTGAGTATCGAAAACTCCGATAACTCCCACATGTTGGCCAAGAGTTGATACAGGAACAACAAAGGAGAGGGGAAATTATACCAAAATACGAGCAGTTGCACATTTCACTGCTCGGTGTAATACACTAATGGCTAAGAGTCTGTCTACTGAAAGGCACAATAATGTGAAAAGACTGTTATACTGGGCATTGCGCAAACACCACACTATATCAGTAGCTGAGAAGCATTGGAAACATGAGCCACAATGCATTATTAACAGTGATGAATTCAGGATCATGTGACATCATCCAATATCAAGAGCTGAGAATGCAGATGCAAGAAAACCAGATATAGTAGTCCAAGAGTAAATGGCAAAAGTAGTAATCATTGAAATTGCTACACCCACCGATTACAGTGCGTTTTGTACTGAGTGGAACAAAGTCATAAAGCACTAGGATATGCAAGCAGAAATGACTGCAGTATGGAAGAAATATACCCAGAGTGTTCCAACAGTACTAAGAGCAATGGGAATAATAAATAAGAGTTTATTATCATACTTAAGTATGCTACTGATTCATGTAACCCCATGTGAACTGCAGAAGGAGAGAGTTCTAGGTACATTGCGTGTTCTCAGAAGATTGCTCTTGGCTAACTTCAAATACTGAAGCAATACTAATTTCAAGAACTCTAATTGTACCTTGACTTGAATGAGGTCTATTCCTGTCATAAAATTAGAAATCCACAATATGTGGAGAAATTAAAAAAAGAGAATAACCAATATTGTTTATATGTATGTATGCATTTATATACAGTTAATAACTGAGGAGTAATTGAAGTTTTGATTTGCATTAACTGAAAGTAGATTATCTTAGATGGGCATCTTAGGAATATGAATAGGAATATGCTGGCATGGAGATCCTCCAGAAGGGCCTAAATGAGACTGATGCATGGTGTCAAAGCCATGGTCTCAAGCTAAATGCAAAAAAATGCATAGTAATCCCCTTTGGAAAAAACAGAGTACCCGCAAACTACAACATAGGAGGTAATCCCCTGAAATCTGAAGAAGAAATAAGGGATCTAGGGACCCAAGTAGATAGCCAGCTTTCCTTTGATAACCATGTTGCCAACGTGGTTAGAAAATCCTTCTATGTGACCCATCTGATCACGAAAGGGTTTGCATCAAGATCTAAGGATGTAATGGTGCCCCTCTACTCTTCCCTCATCAGACCCATTATTGAGTACAATGCACCAATTGGAATGTACCTGGCTAGACATCTCCAGCAGCTGGAGAGACCACAAAGGTACCCAAACAAGAGGATTACTGGCCTCAAACAGTTGCCCTATGCAGCACGATTGAAAAAGCTAAGACTGTTCTCTGTTGCATACCGCTTTCTCAGAGGCGATCTCTGTCTAACGTAAAGAGCCATGTCCAACCCAGAATTGTTGAACATGCTCCATCTTAGCAAAATCAAATCTACTCGAGCTACATGCTCTAGGGATATAACCCTCAACACAACAATGAATAGAACATGCTGGAGGGATAGATTCCCTTCACAGAGACTTCCCTTACTATAGAACAGGGTCCTGATCTACATAAGACAGAGCTCCTCACTATCACTCTTCAAGAGGAACCTTGATGAGTGGATGGGTAACAGAAAGTTCACACCGGGGATCACACCAACAGCACTACTACATAGGGGCCAAGGGTACTAGCTGCTAGTACAAGGGTCTAGGAAACTACTAAAAGGGCGGTGAATACTGCACAATGTAGCTGGGCTAATATATTCCTTTGGGCAGATAGCCCAGTACCAACCTATGAACCTATTACAGAGTAGAGCAAATGATAGATCACTTTTATTTCAATGGATCATAGATATGTAGATAATAAACCCACAGAAGTAGCATCTTATCTTCAAGGAATGTAAGGTCTGATTAGTTATTTTCTTAGGGTAAACTGGAAAACTAAAAAAAGAGCACAGAAGAGAAATTAGAGATGCAGTTAGATCATCTGGAGTTGAGCAGAGTTTTATCCTCTTACACATAATCTATAAAGACCCAATAATACAACTTTTGGTAGCAATATATTCATAAATATTTTTATACTCTGGCTTGACTTATAAAATTAAATCAAATCATTGATCCAACAGCTAGGATAGTTCTTTACAGGACTCACGGGATATGATTTATTGCATTAATTCAAGGGAATTTAAATTTGATATTCAAGAAATGTTTGATATTCTATGGCTGAATAGAGTGGTAGTAACTCCCAAACTGTTTTTATTGTCTTGTAACCCTGTGCCTGCCACTCAATGAGAGAGACTTTTAGATTCTTTCAGACTTTTGGAGTATGAAAGCAATCAAAATAAAGTTAACAAGTTAAAAGTTTAAGAAATAAGTAGGTCACTTACTTATTGAAGTTTTCATTTGATTTTTTGGAATAAGTCATAGTCCTGAATACATGATTAGTTGAGATGAGTGTTTTTAGACAAAAGGAGAGGAACAGCAAGTTAAACTCCATTTTTGTAGCCAGAATAATTTGCATAATTTAATTTCAGTACTTAATGATATCATTCTATTAGTTTTATTAACTTTAAAATATTCATGTTTGCTATTGGTTCTTAAACTTTATGATTTTAAGTAGCACAGTTTGTTATAGTTCTTAAGTTCTTCCATTTTTTTGTTTGTTTGTTTTTCCAGTTACTTATATTACTATTTTGTATTCTAAAGAATTATATCATTGAATGTTCTAGCTGATATTATCTTGTATGATATAGTTGTATTATTTCTGAAGTCAATTGCTAATAGTAGAAATTTGAGCAATGAAAAAAAAGACCGTCCTGGGATTCAATAAACTCTGGGTAGGCTTAGTGCGATGGCTACACAGAGTTTACATGTTTGAGTGGTGAGCAGTAGCATTAATTGTATACGCATGCTATGCACCATGTTTAAACATAAACAAATGTGGTTTTGTGGCTAGCAACAGTGTTGCTATCCAGAAAACCATGTAAAGCAACACTGACAGCAACAGACATGTAAACCTGTTTACCTACAGGCAAACCAGATCTGCCTGTTTGTGTGAAATGCCACAAAGATTACTAAGGTTATTAATAAAGCAATGTACATAGTTCCAACGGGTTCCCTTCACATGTTCGACATTTTAGAATGTCGACATTCATATGGCTGAGACCATATGATCGACATTCGAAATGTTGACCATGTGGATTCTGGCATCTCCGTACAGTGCAGAATGGAAAGATTTCCATCTTCCGCACTGTAGTGCGATCTCGGAGTTGGTATATTTAAGTTCCTGGGGGTGTGGGGGCAGAGCCCCCCTGCTAGCAGTGTGAAGGTAAGTTTTTTTTGTGTTTTTTTATATTTTGCTTGTATGGTCGACATTTCAAATGTTGATCATATGGTCTCGGCCATATGAATGTCGACATTCTGAAATGTCGACCATATCAAGTAGATGCATTCCAACACATTGCACAAAAGTGTATATAGTCCAGAGTACTGTGGAAACCTGTGTCAGGCATACTGAACAAAAGTTGTGTAAATAATATTAAGGGTATATGGACTGCATTATAAATAAACAGTCAGGAGAAGTGTGTGTACTGAATAGGGACACACAGATGAATTGCAGGAATGAACTCAGGGAAAAAGGACAGATGAAACATAGTAGTGTACAGCAAATGAGGGCATGTCAGTGAAGACAGTTGTAGGATGAACACTAATTGCATATCAACATGATACAGTATGGACTGCAGCAGTGGATGTATATGTAGACTGTACCGTCACCCAGGATAATGTCTCAATATAAACAAGAAATGACTGATATCAACAACTGGCTTAGCTTCTGTTGTCAATCCAGGGGATCAAGTATCTCTCAGCCTGGAGTAAGATGGTTAACAGGCCATGCTGCTTTGCCAGAGATGGTCTGCACCCATATCCTGTAGGCTGTTGGATGCTGGCAAAGGCAAGCACCTTTTCCAGGCAATGTCAAAGCAACAAAAGTTTTGATTTAAAAAATCCACTGGAGGCAAACTCAAGGTTCTGCTGCTTAATGCTAGAAGTCTAAACATGAAGATGCATTGCAGGAAATTGCCAATCTGCTAACTGACAGATATGGTGCAAGCTTCACCCCCCTGGACCCACATGCCATACCCCAAAGCATTCCTGACAACAGTCCTGTGCAAAGTATCTCAAGACGCCAGGTAATATCTGCACTCTTCAAGGCTAAAAATATGGCCTCAATGATGACCTAGCATACTCATTTAGGATCATAGGATCATAGGAGGTTACTAGGCTAATGTCCCTGGGGCCCTTAAAGCCTAGCCAAGAATTTATCCCCAAAAATAAACCTCAGTCAGCACCTGTCACCCCATCAATGAGGGACACAGATGGGACCCTGGGACAAATTTGTGGTTTCCCATCCACTCATTAAGGTTGTACTTGAAGAGGGTCAGTGAGGTACTCTGTTTGACGTGTATGGGAAGTCTTTTCAAGAGATCGGGCAGCCTCTGGGAGAAAAACCTGTCTCTCCAGCAGGTTTTTTTGATGTAGCATATTAGATTTAGGCCTTTTGAGTGGGTAATGTACAAGGAGTTATACTTATGGATATGGAGCATCTCTAGTAGGGTGGGGTCCAAGATTGCTTGTAGTCGAGACACAGATCACTTCTGAGCAACCTCTATGGTACTGAGTAGAGTGATAGTAATTTGAGCCTGTCTGCATAGGACAGGTGTTGAGGGTCATGGATTCTCTTTGTGAGGTATTTTATGTGGCCTTTCCAGTTGGTGCAGATGTATGGAGAGGTACATCCCAAACGGGGTGTTATACTCAATTATTGGTTTATTAATGAAGGATTATAGAGAAGTAATAACCTCCCTTTTTCTGGATGCAATCCCTTTACTTATGAGATGAACTAAGTAAAAGGCTTTTCTGACCATGCCGCTACATGATGGTTCAAAGTGAGATTGTTATCAACTTGAGTACCCAGGTCTCTCACCACAGGTTATGTGTTTAGGGGGTTGCCATTGATATGGTAATCAGTAGGGGCCATGTTTTTGCCAAATGGTATGATGATACATTTTTTTGCATTTAACTTGAGGCCATGACTTTGGCACCAGTCATTAGTTGCTGTGAGACCCTCTTGCAGTATGTTAACATCATTTGGAGGGTCAATGACAGCACCCAACTTACAATTGTCTGCAAACTTAGTCAGCCACAGGCCTTTCATCTTTACCTGGACCTCCCAGAAGTAGATGCTAAACAGTAGGGGTCAAAGGACAGATCCCTGGGACTTAGTGTCCTCTTTAATCATATCCTGAAAACTGAGTTTGTTCCAGCATAGTGGAAAGTGGCAACAGTAATCCCCTTACACAAAGGGTGGCCATCAACCATCTCTGGGAACTACAGACCCATAAGTCTAACTGGTCTCATCTTTAAGGCTCTGAAAAGAATCATCATGGACATTATCAACAAGGCCATAGATGACCTTCAAACTCTAGACCCAAACCAATTTGCGCATTGATAAGGTAGATCATGCTTATTAAACAAAGTACACTTCTTCGAGAAAGTCACCAAAGACCTGGGTGAAAGTAAGACAGTACACACCACCTATCTTGACCTGGCCAAGGCTTTTGATACAATCCCCCACTCAGGTATCACTGAGAAACTCTCCCAGCTAGGCATTAGCCCTAACATCACTAGATGGATAGCCAACTTGCTCACCAAAAGAACACATATTGTCAAAATTGGTGACTCAACCTCTACCAGTAGAGCCATCACCAGTGGTGTACCACAAGGATATGTACTGAGGCCTTTACTGTTTATAATCTATTTTTTGGAAGTCCAGGCTACAGTAGACAACCTTTGGCTTAACAAGTTTGCTGATGCTTGCAAACTGGGTGCAATCATTGAGTCCACCAATGATGTTAACATATTGCAGGAGGGGCTAACACAGACAAATGACTGGTGCCAAAGCCACGGTCTACAACTAAATGCAAATAAGTGCCATTATTATTACTAATGCCTTTGGCAAAGTGGAATTCCCCACTAATTATAGTATTGACAGCATACACCCCCAAGCTCCAACCTAATGGTGCAAGACCTGGGAACACAGGTGGATAGCAATCTGAACTTCTACCACTAAGTTTCCGCAGTAGTAAGGAAAACCTTCTATGGCGTGCACCTCATAAGTGAGGGCATAGCATCCAGGTCTGATGATGTTATAACACCACTGTACTTGACCCTCAGCAGAACATGTATAGAGTACAGTTTTTCCTATTGCATGTGGGTCTGTATTACTAGAGCGAACATTTAGGTTATCGAACACCTAAACATAGAACTGGTAATATCGAAAGCAAAAAAACGCGAATGGCCAGTTTAACGCAGGGAAAGATTTCCCTTGGCCATTAGCTGGTTTCTGCCATTTTATCTACTGTAGAGCATTCTTGGTATTGGTATATTTAGTTAGGGGGATGTGAGAGGCACAGTCCCCCACGTCAGGGGGTGCAGGGGCGAAGCCTCTCACTTCATTTGGGTTTAAAGGTTTTTTTTTGTTTTGTGGCCAACAGACATGTTTCTCTATGCCGTTTTCAGATTTTAGTTTTGATATTACCAGTCCGATGATTAGGTGTTCGATAACCTAAACATTCAATCTAGTAATATAGACCCTTGCATGTACCTGACCAGACAACTGCAGCAGCTGGAGAGACCACAGGGTTTTCTCAATGAGAAAATACAGGACCTCCAAATTATGCCATGATGTATGTGGATAGACTGAAAGCCTTGTCACTGTACTCTGATCGTATTGGCTTCTGAGAGGTGATGGATGGCTGGCCTGCAGGGCAGTCCCTGACCATGCCCTGATGTAAATGCAGCACATCCACAAATCTAATGGCAGAAGAGTCAATTACTCTAGGGATCTTAACCTAGCTTGTGACATTAACGGAGCATGCTTGAGAGACAGATATATCACCCAGATACTACCACTCCTCTGGAATAAACTTCCAAATCATGTGAAGCAGAGCTCCTTACTGACCCTATTCAAGAGCAACCTAGACAAATGGGTTGGAGACTACAAATTCACCCCAGGGGTGGCACCCATATCTCTCATGGACAGGGGTAGTTGGTGTTGACCATAGACTTGCTCTGTGAATTATGTCCACCTAATAAGGATAGTTACGGCTACTTGGGATGAACATGGCTAGGCTTGTAAGGGCTGTAAGACCGCTAGCCTAGTAACCTTCTATAAAACTATGAACCTATGTCAACAGTTCTCAGAGTTGTTATAAAAGGACCATGCATTATAATGGCAGCAGTGGCCATCAATACATTAGCTCACATCACAGACTGTAATACCCTTTTGTAGCCATACTGTACATCCACACCTCAGTGTAGCATATGTGAATGACAGCAACACTGATAAGTCAAATGAACATATGGTCATAAGAGGGGTCTATATCATTTTATTGAACTTTTTTATCAAACACCTAATCATTGAACACTATCCATCCCTATTTACCAAACTACCTAAACATCAAATGACATGTTGTCAAATTGTTTTAGTTGGCCATCCTGAATAAAATGATCTGTGATTGATATGTTGACTGGCTGTGATTTACCCATCAAATTGTTTTAGTTGGCCATCCTGAATAAAATTATCTGTGATTGATATGTTGACTGGCTGTGATTTACCCATCACCTCATATTAGTGTGATCTCAGAGTTGGTATATTTAATTTGCATGGGGTGTGGGTGGCACAGCCCCCCACAGGGAGGTGCAGGGTGACTCAGCCCCCTGCAACAATGTAAAAAAAGTTTATTTTTTCATATATAAAAATTACATTTCTTGTTAAAACAGATATCAAGTTTGTATGTTAATTTAATAAATATTTACCTTATTTACCATTAAGATTTTCATTTTTACCATTATGCACATTTTAAAATGTATATATTCACTGTTTAATAACCAAGGTCATATATGATTTTTTTTAAAGATGGTCAACTAAAACAATTCGATAGACTGTCAATCGACATTTAGGTAGTTTAGTAAAGAGGGACTTTGATGCATAGTGTTTGACAATTAGGTGTTTGATAAAAAATGTTTGATAAAATTATATAAACCCCATAGGACACTATTAGGCTGATGGCCAACGTCAAATGAAATCCTAGCCATTATTACAAAATGAAAGTTAAAATGCCTATATGTATAAAGTGGAAGATTTTTACTTATTTTATTTATTTATTTATTTATTTATTTATTTTATTTTATTATTTATTTATAGATAGTAAGACTATTGTGTGTATGTGCATATTTGTTGGATTGCATTATGTTCTACCACTGACTATATGGGACATGTGCAACACACCATGACAGAATTAGCAATCACACATGCAGTTGTGTGGAGAGGGCATGCTTAAGCTCATGGAAAGACTCTGCTTCATGATGTGTGTATGCATAGTTAACATGAGAACATCCTTCACTTCTCTGCATGAAGGATGTTGTGTGGACAAAGGAGGATGTGTGTGGCTATGCAAATGGTACCCTGAATGTAGTGAAATGAAGCGCTATTCCAAAGCTCACACAATGACCATAATGTACCAGCAACCAAACACACATCAGTACACTGGGCCTGATATGAACATTACACTTGTGTAGGCATAGAATATAAATGCCATGCAATATCACAGTGGCAACTTCACATATGTCTGACTGTAAGTATTATAAGGCATGGATTTGGAGTCACATCCCTGTGAAAAATTGTCTCATAAGTAATAGCTGTACATATAGACATGCAAGTAGCTTGCTGTCAGATTAGAACACCTATATGTGTAGCTCAGGTAGATTGTTAACACAGTACTTAATGTTACTGCCACAGCACAGGTTTCTCTTGAGTATTGTCAAAGTGCAAATTACACAAGATGACATAATCATTGTATGCTACAACAAGATGTTTGGAGTAGTGTTGGACATATCATTCTACAATTACCTATTTATACAGTACAGTAATTAACACAAGTGCCAGAACACAATTCTAGCATTTATAGTGTTGGAGATATACTTTATAGCTGATGACATCAGCAGAGTCTGATGAGAGGAAGATGTTAATAGCAGTACCCTACATTTGGGGTAAAAAGCTCTCTATCTAATGTCAAGCAAGTGCATGTATGCACGCGCGTGCACGCTCACACACACACACACATACACACAAAACAGTTGACTGCAGTGAGAACAGAACCACTACCTATTTAAATGCACTGACTACAGACCTCTGTATTTAGCACAAGCACCACACTGCCTTGGAGAGTGTCAGACAACACTTTATTAGTGATGACATCAGCAGTGTCTGGTGAGAGGAAGATGGTAATAGCAGTATTCCACATGCTTGTGTACAAAGCTCTCTCTAATGTCAAGCAAGTGCATAAACACGCACACACTCACACACACACACACACACACACACACACACACACACACACACACACACACACACACACAAACACACTCCATTTGAGTGCAGTGATATTAGAACCTTACCTAAGTACATGGACTAGAAAACTCATTATGTAATGCACGTGCCACAGCACAAGTCTGACTCTTACAAGGCTGCAGGACAATTTATAGTGGATGACACCATCACTGGATGTTTGAGAAAGATGTTGAGAGGCCTGCATGAAATGGATGTGTAGGCATGTACAACTGTCAAAATATTGATACTCCATGGGATTGCAGTGATGACTGCAGGATATACAATGATGCTCTTCTGACTAGACAGACACACAGACAAACACACACCAGTTGTCTGCAATGATATTAGGACTACTACCTAAATGCACAGATTAGAGAACTCAGTATTTAATGCAAGCACCACATCACAAGTCTGATTTTTATAAAGCCGCAGGACAATTTATTGCAGATGACATCAGCACTGGATGTTTGAGAGAAGATATTGGGAGGCCTGTCTAAAATGGATAGCTAGCCATGTACAACTGTCAAGACATTAAATGTTTGCATATTACCAGATTGATGAGTGTGCAAAGTGTAGTATTTGCTGTTGTGTTTACAGTGTGCAGGTGTACTTTAAGAGACAGCTTTACAAACTATATGCAAACAACTTTTCACATTACTATAAGTATTGGAAAATATGAATGTATATTGTCATTATAAAGATGTACATGGTATATAAGAAAGCATTTGCTATTTATTTCTGGATTGTAGTAGATATATCTGTGAACAAATACTGAGATAGCAAGTTCGAAGTGCATGGATGGAGGTAAAAGATGGCTGCAGTGTAAATATATGTTATTTTCTTAAAAAGTGCCATTCCTTTGTTTGTGATTTTACGTGTACTTTGATGGCATGAAGATGATATGCACAATAGGTATAAATAATACATGCTAATGTAAACTTTCCTTAGCACACTGCCAAGCAGTTGGTTTGCATGTATGATGGCAAAGTGTTTGCACATGCAAGATGTGCATTTCTACAGCTTTCCCTGTTTTTGTGTAGTTAAGCACTGAGGAAATGTGAACCTCATTAATAGGATTATGAGAGTTCTGAGTACTGAGTATATGAAATACAACTACTGCTTAGCTGACTCTGTGGCAGAAAGTGAAAATGTATTGACAAATTTCTTTTGGAGCCCAGATGATATAGGGATTGTATCCAGGTGTATCTAGTAGTTTTACATATGTATCTATAGTGCAATTAAATAATTATTTACTCTACACTGTGAGTCACCTTAGCACAGCCTGTTTAAGTGGCATTGCAAGGCGGAAAACATACCGTTGAAGAGCCATTCATCATCATTTGGCATTGGTGCACAACTCCAAACTCTGCACAAACACAGAGGCCAAAAAGTAAAGAGCTCCACTGCTTTTTTTACTTATGTGTGATTCTATTTTTGGACTAGATTAAAGGTGCTAAAATGGGGGAGATAGAACTATGGTGAAATATGGGGCAAGCAGGGGTGGAGAACAAAGGGAAAGCAATATTGGAGCATGCAGGTGGGAGGTATGAAGCAACCACAGCTATCAACTTCTTCAGCAATGTAACATGAAAAATATGGTACAGGATATTAGCTGAATTTGGACTGTCACCTCAACAAAGAGGGGTGACAACAACACAATAATGTACAGCCAATTAGACTGAATCAAGTATATCAAGAACAGGTGTGAGAAGAGGAGAGCTACGTATGGGATGATACTTTTTTGTGGGACAGATGCCCATTTTTTTTTCTTCAGTAAGAGAAGAATGTTGGTTAAGGGAACTGGGGCAGATTCAAACAAACAGGACAAACTAGACAAGACACAGGGATGGTGAGGGAAACTTAATGTTGAGGGATACCATAGTTTGGGTTAGTGAGAGGAGAAAACATGCTCATACCCATCAGACATGGGGACAGTGAGAATCTAGTCCTCACCCGCAGGACTGTCATCACTGTCCCCTTATTCTGCTGGCTATTGGAGTGCTTGATGTCTTCTGCTATGGACAATAAGGGAGAGCAGCCACTCCATCTGGCATAGGCATGCAGCAGTAATGCTGTGCATGACCCTGCACACCAACCCTGTTATGTCTTGGTGGGTGATAAAATCCCCACATCTGACAGTACTCCCAGAGGGCAGCACAGCACCAGCTGCTAGGTTAATGCTACCTGAGGGTGTAGGTACTGCAGGGGTAGCAGAGACAGTACTGCCAGATTGGGTCCCAGATGTGTTGGCTGTCAGTGCCAGAGCCAGTGGAGCAAGGGCAGGCTGAGACACTGGGTTGGCCTACTTTCCTGTGCTGTAAAGCGTTTTGTGGTTTATCAGAGATGGATGGTATGGCCAGACTATTCCAAGTCTCAGACTTGTACTGGGAGCTGGTATAATCCCATTGCAAAAGCCTTTGGCTGTGGCGCTTTACAAGGAGTCCAGTGAAGATTCTGTACTCTTCAACATCCCACCTCTGTATCCTAAATTGGGCACATTCCTTTCTACCATCAGACATATCCAACCAGGGAGAACAGCAATATTTAAGAAAGATTTCAGTGCATGTTATTGTGTTTAGTGGTGGTGCGCAAACTCGAACAACGATGCCAACTACATTTGAGTGATGTTAAGCATGGAACAACAGTGCCAAGCAGAGAGGAATGCAGTTTTGGAAGCTGGAAGGTTAATCTGACACTTAGCATTAGTTTCAGGGTTGTTTGCTATTGGAACTGTTAGATGATTTAACTTTGCAGCATGTAGTGGGCACACAGTTCCTGACCTGACACATTTTGCTTTGGCTTTATATTCTGATAAAATTGATTTTTACAGTGTGGGATTCAAATCTAGGCATGAGAGACAAAACATTTTCTTCCACAGCAATTGTTTTCCATCCTTGCCACAGAAGAAGTGCTTCTTAGACATACTCATGAATTATATATAAATACATATGACAGACTGAAGGGTTAACCATGTATGTGTGTGACCTGACAAGGTCCTGGTTTATACATTCATGTATGTATGAGTCTTACTGAAGTCTGAAAGCAATCCAAGGCCAGATAGCACAATTCTAATTACAGAAACATAGTAATCAGTATACCTTCACTCACATATATAATTAATATGAGCTCCACTGCTATGTATACTTATTATTTATAATTGTTTAAATTGTGATTATGTGATATTTAACATAAAAGTGAAATGGAACAAGAGTAAAAATATTTGGAATTTCCTGTACTAGAACATAGGACCATCTACAGTGCAGCCTTACACTTGCATGCTTCCTCTCTGTAGGTGTTCTAGATCTGCAGGTTTTGGAGAAGATTGCTAACCACCACCCAAGGTCACTTAGTGGCACTGAGTGATGGAAAGCAAACGATACAACACTGTATCCTTCTTGAACTTGTAAATGTCTGCATCCTGTCTGCAAGTGTTTTCTCTGTTTCTTATGTGGTCTATTAGTCCAAGTTTGGTCAATGATAAGCATTGTACAAATGAGACAGTCAAGCTAAACTTGTTTTAGCCTTGTGATCAGTGTTTATTAGGTTTCATCTTTTAAAGAGTAAGGTGGGATTTGAATCATGATCTACAGATAGTATATTTTCTGTGGATTAATGTGTTTAGCAGATGTGCTACACAAACGCAGGTGATTCACAGGTGTAGTTAATGTATTGGTTATCAAAAAAGTACATTACATGACATTCATTGTGTTTATCCATTTCCTGTGTTTGTGCTAAGCAGCACACCCTGCAAATGCTGGCATTAGAAAAAAGAAGAAAAAAAAAGAAATCTATAAAATAAACAACACTCCAAAATATATTTTAGTATACATGAAAGATTTTTACACAAATCTGGGTTTGAACTGTCACGAATGAACCTTCAAAACACAGTAAGGGTGCCTTATCCTTCTTTGTCACAGAAACAGCTTTCATCAAAAAATGAAAGTCATTGTGCATGTAAGCAAGTATTACTAAGTGTTAAGCAGCTGGGTTAAACATTCTCTAGTGTATCCTGCTAAAACTAGGATCACTAGTAGCTGTAGCATAGTCCCGATAGAGGCTTGCTGCTTCTGGAACTGCTTGTAGTGGTTTGTTTGTACTGAGCATATTTTCCAGGCCATCATGGACTGGAAGGGGCCTGTCTGCACTTTTGTGAGAGAATTGTGCTGACTGGGACCACCTGTCTTGTAAAGAGAGACCAGTCTAAGGCTTGACATAAGCAATCTCATTGGTCCTTTTGAATCTTTTTAAAGTTTATTTTTCAAGTTGTTATTTTCTGATATTTAGGCCATGCATTTGAGCAGGTTTTGGCTTTTTACACCGATCACTGATGCACAACTATGTGCTGATGCCAGACAGTTAAATTCAACAAATTTTCCCTTAAACCAAGGCAGTAATATCCATCGAATAAGCTCCTATGTGATTGAGTCTGAAAAGCCACCCCTAGTGACAACAGTCTTCAACCTAACATTATGGACAGTTGTACTACACTTGTTTCCCCGGCCAGCCTTGTTGACTTTGGCCTGTTGAGGCAGTGTAGCAATTGCTTCATGTACACAGACAACCCTCTACTAATAACATACTCTAGTACAGAGTGCAAGAGATATATTTACACCAAGAATCTAGAATCCATTCCCTTTCTTGCTCAAAACAGTAGCACGGAGAAGATTGTCTAATCACCCACCACTACATATGCACACAATACCACTGCTCATACACATACCATTACTCATACACATAATACACATCAAATATGTAAATCCACATATGTGAAGGTTCTCTTGAAAACCTTACTGAAACACCAGAGATCTCCAAAACACAAGACTGATACAGCTAACACAGTCCCCACAGCACACAAGACACATACCAACACCTATATCTCATCCACCAAACCTGTAAGGTGTAACACTCAAAACCAGATTTTCTTGTCACTGGAGACTCAATAGGAGACACACAGATGCCCTACTCACCAAGTTAGACAAAGAGAAACTCACAATCAGCTGCCTGTCTGGTGGCAGGATTCATCAGATCATGCATGCACTCAAGTGTCTGAGTAACAAGTAATGTTATACTTCATGTTGGTGTTCATGACCTGTGATGTAACTCAATGGATTATATAAAGAGGGCATGGTATGTCCCTAGCCTTGAGCAGCATACTGCCCTCACCTAGAATGATGCCACAGTATAAACAAAAAAAATGACTGATTTCAATAATTGGCTCAGTTTTTTGTGTTATTCTTAGGGGATGCAGTTCCTGTCAGCCTGGGAGCCATGGTCGACAAACCTCACTGCTTTGCCAGAGATGGTTTGCATCTGACACCTCTAGGATTTTGGCTGCTGGCAAAGGCTCTTTCCTCTCCCACAGTGCCTTTTTATCAAGTTATTGAAAACAATATTATCAATGTGAAATTAGCCAATCAGAACAAAATAAGGCTCATGCTGCTAAATGCTAGAAGCTTAAACCAAAAAATGCACTCCCTAGAAGCACTTCTATCACTAGAAGGTGTAGAAGTCCATGCAGTCACAGAAACCTGGTTCAAGGCCTCAGACAGTACCCTGGCCTTGCAAGGCTACAATGCCTTCCACACTTTTAGACTGCAAAATGAACATGTGAAAACCAAAGGAGGTGGTGTTTCAAACTATATTAGAGATAAATTCTCCTCCCATCTAGTTAGACTGGACAACTCCATGGAGTTTCTCCAGGTCCAGGTTACAGTGTGTAAGAACCCAGTTCAAGTTATAGCCAGTTATGGATCCAACTCCACAGGTCATGATACCCACTAAGCCTACTTGACCAAACTGGAGACAATCCAAATTTTACCGAACACACTGGTTGTGGGGGATGTCAATTATCCCACCGTCGACTAGGAAACATATACTAGCCCTAACGTAGTAGCACAATAGTTCCTTGACTTTGTTAATTCAAATGCCCTGGAACAAATTGTCCATACCTCCAACAAGAGGAAGAAACATTCTAGATCTGGTCCTCACCAACATATCAAACAGATGCACTGCCGCAGCTGTCGGACCCTCATTAGTCAAAACTGACCACAAATCAGTCACCCTCGATCTGGCACTAACTCCAGAACTCACAAAGGGTGAAATTAGACTACAAAACTTCATCATGGCAACCTATACAATCCTAGGTGAAGGTAAAAATGCTTTCCAAGCCTCCCTCCCCAAGCTGGAAGTGGTGATTACAATGAAGCTTCCAGTAAATCCCTGTACAATCACTTGTAAATGAGTATAAACTCAGCTGTACCACAAAGAATCAAAGCAAGAGCCCCAAGTAAAAACAAGCTGCCATGGTGGACATCCAGCATCAACAAACTTTACAATAAATGCAAAATGTTGCTGTCCAATAAAACGAATGCAAGACCCCAGCAATGGAAAACACCCTCATCAGCCACAACAGGCAAATAAGACAACTTGTCAAATCCTCCAAGATCTCCTTTGAGAGAAACTTAAGTAGTACAGCCAAGGATAACCATAAGGCATTTCACAGCTATGTATGTACCCAAGCATATGCAGAACTGCTGGCCAACAGTATCACACACACTGACATCACAGAGACAGCAAACCCACTAGAAGATAAGTTTGGTGAGAATTTCACTCCCTTAACCCCTCCTAACATGTCACAAACCTTCCCCCAAACATCCCCCACCCTACATATCTGAAGAGCAGGTCTTCAAAGCCTTGTCTAAGGCAAAGAACACAGCCTCTACAGGACCAGATGACATCCAAGACTGTCTTCTAAACAGGCTAAAACATGAATTAACATCACCACTAGGTTCCCTTTTCAATCATAACCTAACCACAGGCTTTGCTCCTGCAGAATGGAGAACAGCAACAGTTATTCCCCTCCACAAAGGTGGCCTAGCAACAGACCCATAAGCCTGAACAGCCTCATCTATAAGGCCATGGAACATATCATTATGGGCCTCATAAATAAAGACATAGGTGACCTTTAAACCCTGGGTCCTACCCAATTCAGCTTCGTCAAGGACAGATCCTGCCCGTTATATCGGGTGGATTTCTTTGAAAATATGACCAAGGCCAGTAACAAGGGCAAATCTGTGCACACAGCATACCTTGACTTGGCAAAGGCGTTCGACACGATCTGACATTCAGGCACTACCGATAAACTTAGCAAACTGAATATAAACTCCTTTGTTGTAAGATGGGTTGCCAACTGGCTCACCAACTGGACACACACTATCAAAGTGGATGACTCCACATCAGCCAGCAGACCTGTCACCAGTGGGGTGCCACAGGAGTCAGTGCTGGGCCTACTACTGTTTGGCATGTAATTCTCAGAAGTTCAGGTCAAAACAAAGGGGTTGTGGCTGACCAAGGTTGCAGACGACTGCAAACTAGGTGCAATCACTGAATTCCTAAATGATGTCAGCATATTCCAGGAGGGTCTCATGCAGATCAGCGACTAGTATAGTAGTCACAGTCTCAAACTGAATACAAAGAAATGCATCATCATTCCTTTCAGCACAATGTACCTTCACACTATCAAATTAACGATAATACCCTATGTACCCACGAAGTGGTAAGGGTCCTGGGATCACAAGATGACTGCAACCTTAACTTCGGCCACAATGTGTCTACTCTAGTAAGGAAAGCTTTCTACATTGCACACTTGATTAGTAAAGGCATCACCTCAAGAGCTAAAAAGGTCATAACCCCTTTATACTTGGCACTTTTCTGGCCCATAATGGAGTATTACGCCCCATTCAGCATGTACCTTACGAAGCACCTGCAGCAATTGGAGAGACCTCAGAGGCTTCTAACAAAAAAGATCAATGGGCAACAGCATGTGCCTTACACAGACTGACTAAAGTCCTTGTCACATTACTCTGCATCTTATAGACTTCTTAGGGAAGACTTATGGCTGGCCTACAGAGCATTCCAAGACAAAAACCTAATGAACTTGCTGCATATCCGTAAACAAAACGGGACTAGGGCTGCCCATTTCAAGGACCTAAATATGACCTACAACTTAAATATGACATGCTGCAGGGACAGATTTATCTCCCAGCAACTGAAACATTTTTGGAACAGGCTACCATTTCATGTGAAATAGAGCACCTCTATGACACTGTTCAAGAAGAACCTGGATGAGTGGATGGAGCACCGTAAATTCTTACCAGGGATAGCACACATAACTCTCCTGAACATGGGCAGTCATCACTAAATGCAATCGTGGGTATTGACTAGCATTTCTATGATATTACATTGGGATGAAACAGCTAGGCTTAAAATGACCTCTGGGTCAATAGCTTAATAATCTGCTGTGATCCTATAATCCTATAAATAAACACATATATATATATATATATATATATATATATATATATATATATATTAGGTATAGATATAAATATATATAGATATATATAGATATGGGTGTACTTTGTTTCATTGAATCTCATTTCACTCCGACCACATTGCTGAAAACACAAATAACTGAAAACTCATTTCACTGAATCTCATTTCACTGAACTGCAGTTAGTATATATGGCACTGTGTAGAGTACTGTTAGGCAAGTAAAAGGTATATGCCCTTTTCCCCACTGTAGTGTGATCCTGGAATTAGTATATATAGTTAGGGGTGTGTGGGGGGCACAGACCACCACATTGGGGGCTGTGGGGGGGTGTAGCCCCCTACTTATTTTGAGTACATATTGTCTTCTGGAGACAGTTCGTCTATTGCTTCAATTGTATTTTATATTGTATTTTTGGTAAAATACAATATAAAACAAACATGTATTTGTTTTCTGGGGTAGAGCACCGATCTCCATGGACATTTTTCAGACCCAACCCAGGAGCAGTGTCTGGTTAAGTGTCTTCTTCAAATCACATAGTGGAGGCTGAGGGAATCAAACCTTGCACCACTGGACTACAAGAACCAGCTTGCTTCTTACTTTGTACAGTGTGTACAGTTCATACTTTCGGCTTGCTCATACTTTTTTTTATTGCAAATGCTGGGGAAAAAAGGGTGGAAAATTTCTAAGAAATGCAGATTGCTGTAGGTTTCATTTCAATAATTGTATTAGAATGCTGTTTTTTATCTGCTCTTGATTTCACTGTTGTGATAAGTAGACCTTTCTTGTCTGAAACTGCTGGCATTAATGAGAAGGCAATATAAATACTATGCTTTGTAAATTAGATTTCAAACAAAGTGTGATGACCTTGAAAATCTTTGCTTGCATCTAGGAATTTCTGAAACATTCAACATGTGAGAATGAGTACTACTGGACCGAATCAACTCAAAAGAGAACTGAAAGCATCTGTAACTGGGTCAATACCACAAGTCTGAGCTTTACAACAAAGTAAGTAATCTGAGAGTGGACTAAAGAAAATGCTTGTGGGTTACCTATGTCTCCAAGCCTCAGTCTTCCCCTTAGATTGTAAATAATGAATCTCAAGATGAAATGATAGAATCAGATTGGAGTTCTACGTTGAATGTATACACCACACCCACATCGCAGGTGTACAATATTTAATTCTACCTGTAGTGCATCTAACTACTGATTCTGCACTACTTCATTTTATTTTACTTTTTCATAATTTTAAATATATTGTCATTGCTATCATTGTAATGCTAGAAGTAGGTTACCTATGTAACACTGCTTTGATTTTAAGATAACTACAATAGAATGTGTGGTCTGATGGTATATGAAGTTTAAATGATTTTATGTACAGACATAATTTTTTAACGAAACGCCTTTATTGTTGCAGTTCACTAAGAAACATATTTACAACACATTTGTACATCAAAAGGATTGTTTCTTTCAATTTCACATATGCAGTCTAATAGCTTTCCTCTTGATACTACAGTCTTATACCTTTATCCTCTAAATTGCACAAATCTTTACTTCCACAGCATTGCTCTAGTATTTTGCCATACTTAGGAGAGCATATCCCCAAACATATCACTTTCTTTTAATGCAATGTTCAGTTTAATTGGGATAGAAGCTGGATACATCACTCTTCCACTTAAATCCTACTAACTACAAGTCTCAAAAACTTTCATAAAGTTGTCTTACTTGTCCATTTCCCTTTCTGCCATCTGTTACTTCATATATGCTCTTCTTATCTAATCTTATTATCTTGTTTCAGCACGTCCTTTTATTCATTAATGTAGTACATGCCTCTGTCTTCAAAAAGGCTTTTAATGACCAGACAGGCGACCACACCTATTAAGCTGCCTTGCAACAGCTTACTGCGGAAAACTCCATCTACCCTCCTCAGACCACATTCCATTATTTTCATGAATTAAAAGCCGTGGTGGTACAGTGGTAGCATTGTTGCCTCACGATTCTTGGCTGGGGTGCCTTCTGTGTGGAATCTGCATGTCCCCCCCACGGTCAAGTGGCCTACGTAAGACATGCGTGAATGGGTGTGCCTTCGCTGAAGGTTGGGCATCGAGCTGGAAACTTGGCACCATAAAAAATTGACTGCCAATCATTAGTGGACCGGAGTTCCACTGTGGTGACCCCTAACTGGGAAAAGCCGAAAAGACAAACAACATCCATCTTTTTTATACCATACTACCTAAACTGATGTCCAGTTCTCATATATTCTTCATTATCAGCTTAACAATTTCCTCTTAAAACCTTATTACTCAGGTGTATGGGCAACATCTTATAAATAAGTAACATACAAATCATGTAATATATAAGTGTCTAGACACCTTAGTTATATGTTATGTATTTATATATTTTTTCATGTTATATATAAATTATGCAGTATTTCATGCATTTTGTATATGAAATATTATTTTTTTATATTGTGACATCAGTAGTAGTTTTATCTATATGTTTAAATGTTAGTTAATATTATGTATTTATTTTCTTTTATATTTATATTTCTTATATTTATATTTCTTTTATATAAAAAATGTATGTTTAATTGCACTGCAAGAAGTTTTGGCGCCAATTTGGGTCAGATGATCTATTTAAACAATCGGAACATTTTTGATGTACATTCTGATGAAGTCTGGTTTCAGATGAAAGCGCTTAACGTACTTTTATCTTGTGCATTACAATAAACTTAGTGTGTCCGAGCCGAGGCTTTTTATCGTTTTTGCCATCAACCTGAAGCTTTTCTTGATTTATTTAATTTATAAGTGTCTAGACACCTTAGTAAAATCTTCTATTTCCTTATTACTCAGGTGTATGGGCAATATCTTATAAATAAGTAACATACAAATCATGTAATTTATAAGTGTCTAGACACCTTAGTAAAATCTTCTATTTCCTTATTACTCAGGTGTATGGGCAATATCTTATAAATAAGTGACATACAAATCATGTAATTTATAAGTGTCTAGACACCTTAGTAAAATCTTCTATTTCCTTATTACTCAGGTGTATGGGCATCTTATAAATAAGTAACATACAAATCATGTAATTTATAAGTGTCTAGACACCTTAGTAAAATCTTCTATTTGCATACTTCACCACTCTGCATCATGCCCCTGTTTTGACTGTGACATCTCCTTGTCCAGCGATCAGCCTACCTACCGGAGAAAAAGAGGCCAATTTCTACTTCTTATCACTAAAATTCCTTAAATACCTTATATGACCATCTTGCCTAGTCAGATAAAATGTAGGCAGCATGACTGGTGCAAACCTTCTGCACACCTTCCACTATCTTCTTATAATTATAATAACACTTTGTACCCCACATCAAGTTTATACTATTATTACTGCTGTTATTCCAAATTATCTAAACATCCAACATGGTTTTCTGACCAGTCAAATAAAATAAATGTGCTACTAGTTTTCTGTCATACACATAAATCCTCATCACCCTTGCAATCACACTCAGCTCTCATTTGCAGAGTGGGCTTCTCAGAGCACTTAGTCTTTTCCTTTAATTCATGTGTTTTATACAATGTCTTAACATACGACCCCAACCGAACATATTAATATCTGACCTTCATCATTCACATTTAAGAAAAATCTTGTTTTCACTGTTTCTGTACTTATTGTTTGTGTTTGTAAAGTAAATGCCTTAACCATTATGCCAACCTCCCTTCTTTATGCCAAACTCCCTTGTAATGAGATCATTTACTTGAAATCAACAGTGTTGAGTAATCTCATGAGCTATGATATTATATAGATGATGTATATGTACAGCACTTGGTTGGATTGCAGGCATATGATGTGACAGTGCAGCAGTGATGTGGGGTTAGAAATGCCAATGCAGATGGCCTCTCAAGACAGGGTATGGGATAATGTATTCCACATAGGTTAACTTCTCTCAAGCAATGTTTCTCAAGGGACACTTGAAAAACTAGCTTGAGTCTTCAAAGGGGGGAGAGGTGTGATGATAGAAGGTACTGCCAGCCATGCCAGCAGAACTAGAGCAGTGGATTTGTAACATATGCCAGCACATCTAGCAAGAATTTTGTAAATAATTATATTTCATTTGTATATCAAACTGATTTGTACAGATGCGTCTGCTGAAAATGTATTTGCGAGGTTTGCTTGTGTTTAAATGTATCAACAGCGTGCCCTGCTGGAAGGAAAAGAAATGTACATGCATTATTGTAACTGTCTAAATGTATACATTGTAACAGCATATACTGGGAGAGAAATGATTAATCCACCTGACTTTGAAACAATATTCTTGAAATTAAATTATGTTGTGGGTTAAGCCATAAAAATGTTATCCCACAGTTTTGAATAGAGCCAGAGATGCAATGTCAGTGCTAGAGAATAGGTTGTACCTCCTTTAGGAAGAGTGGAATGTTTTTATGGTTTTAAGACTTCCAGCAGCTGTACCATGTCTGAGCAATTATGTATCTGTGTGTATTGTAGCACATAACTGCTAAACCCTGGTAACTTCTAGTGATGGGGTGTAATGCAGGAAGCAGTATCAGATGACCAGATGCATGTGATGTCATTCTGTACAGAAATATGTTTTAATATTAGAGGAAACTGAAGTCTCAGGAGCATTCTGTATTCTGTCTTAGATCTAACAACAAGGACTACTCACCCATCTTGCCTTGCTCTATTCAGTAAGTAGGAACATTAGTCAATCAGGAATAGATAATTAGAAACTAGACAAGCTAAATACTGTTTTTTCTATAACTGTGTGAAACTTTGCATCAGCGTTATTTTTAATATTCCCTGTGTCTGAAACTCTGGTGTCTATTGTAAATAGATATTTAGTATTCTCATGTTCTTTTATTATTTATTATTAAATATATTTAAACTTCTCATTGTGCCTGGTCCTTTTAAAAATATTTAAGTTTTGAGAGTATTCTCACATTTTTATTTGGTGATAACTCTGGCCACTCCTGAAAGCCTGGCTATTTGGTCAACATTACCATTTGTATTGTTAATAATTTCACTCTGTATAATTTGATACCCTTTTAAGAGCCTTATAGTAACTGACTAGTGGTAGTGAATCTACCTTATAGTCTGGACAGAAGGTGGCACAGATAGTAAATCTGTGCCAGCCTTTCCCATGTGTGTGTGTGTGTGTGTGTGTGTGTGTGTGTGTGTGTGTGTGTGTGTGTGTGTGTGTGTGTGTGTGTGTATGTGTGTGTGTGTTTGTGTGAAAATTAAATCTCAAGGAGTGTGTGCATGTCAGCTACAGGGAGCAGGGACATGAAGTTCTGGTTTTACAGACAGGGTGCTGAACACAGCTGTGCTAGTGAAAAGCCTTATTGGGGACCTGGACAGAAATCCAGACCCTGAGCTGAGTGTGTTTCCCGTGTGCTCTTAAGGGAAACTGTGCTTGATGCAGAGAGGTCTGCATCCTGAAATACTGAGTGTATCCATTTGTATTCCAAGTAAATATCCATGTCCAATGTCAGTGGTGAGGATTCAGGCTCCTTGATTACTGGAATAGAGTGGGGACTTCACAGTTGGTAAAATACAGTAGTGGGTTTTAATACCATTTTTTGGGGGACTATAGAACTAAGTACCCAGAGGCTATAACTCTTTGTAAATCTAATATTAAACCTCTAACTTGGGAGTTAGTCTTATTATTTTCAATGGTAGACATACAAAAGGAAATACTCATTAGTGAGAGGACTCCATTTTTGTCCATAATAATGCACCAGCTGTTTCAATGCTTTAAGGTAGATCATTTACAAACTGCTGTATGTCCATCCTCAGATGGGTTAGTAAAGTATTATAACCAGCATTAAACTCCATGCTGATAAACATTATTGAGGTGGATGGGAAAATTAAGGACAAGTTATTACTATGCTTCCTGTTTGTCATTAGAGAAGCACCACAAGCCTCAACAGGGTTTAGACCTTTTGAGTTATTATATGCCAGTTACCCTTGTGTACTATTAGATATTGTCAGAGAAACTTGGGAAGAAGAGAACATTTCACTTCAAAGTGCCACAGAACACTATATCAACGTATAGGATAGGATGAATTTGGCAATGCCTAGCATATGCGAGCACAAGGAAAAAGCCTAGGTTACATAGCAAGTGGTGTATAATAAAAATGGAAAGACTATGGAATTCAATGCTGGAGACCATGTGTTAGTTTTGGTACCCTCCACAGAAAATACATTTTTAGTTAAGCAGTATGGTCCATTTGAAACAGAGGAAAAAGTAAATGTTAATAAGAGTGGCAAGAGAAATCCTGAATAGATATAGCATATCAACTGTCTGAAACCATAGAAAGAAGAGCAGACCTCTGTAGTTAGCTTGATGTCAGACCCTGACAGTGCTGGTGAAGAAAGAATACTGACCTCTATTCCTGTGGTAGAGATAGATGGCACACTATCTGAGCCATAGAAATAAGAGGTAAGGGAGTTCTGCTAAGAACCAAGAAGGTGTTTTCCAAAATACTTGGCACAACAAACCTGATTCAGCACCATACTGAGTCCATTTTAGGAGAAAAGACTAATTCAAAACCATACAAAATAGCAGAGTCACAGAAAAGGTTGTGCAAGAGGAACTGTAAAAAAATGTTTGTGGTGGGCAACGGGAACAACCACATATTGGTAATCCCAAAGCAGAATGGAACAATCAGGTTCTGTAATGACCTTAGGCGGTTAAAGAACATTTCAACATTTGACAGCTGTTTAATGCCTGGGGTTGACAAAGTAATAGATGTGCTGAAGAAGGCAAACTTTTTGACCACATTAGATATATCAAAGAGATACTGGAAGAGAACTGTAACAGCTAAAACTAGAGCGAAGACAATCTTTTCTACACCAGAGGGCTTATTCTGTTGCACTGCCCCTCCTTTGGGGCTAGTTGGTGCCTCTGTGACCTTTTGGAGAATAATAGACAGAGTCTTGAAGATGTGTCAAATATGCTACTACTTATACAGAAGATGTCACAGTATACTCTTGAGGATTGGGACTACCATATGGTCAAGGCACAAGTTGTGTTAGACTGCATAAGACAGGCCAGGTTAACTACAGGTGCACCCAAGTGTTCAAAAGACATGACAATGGTAAAGCATTTAGGATAAGTAAGAGGAGTGTTAGGCCCCAGAAAGAAAAAAATTACAGGCAGTAAGTAGCTAAACTATCCCAGATATTAAGAAGCATTTAAGAACATTCTGGGTATTAGCAGGGCATTACTTAAAGTCTGCATTGTATTTTCAATATCAATAGATTGTCCTCTTACAGATATGATAAAACAAAGATACCATTTAAAGTAATGTGGAGAGTAGAGGCAGATGATGCTTTTAAGCAATTACAGGTAATATTGTACTTAAAACCCGTTTTAGCATCTTCATTGTTTAGCAAGCATGTTATAATTTTTACTGATATATCAGGGGCAGGCCTAGGAGCAGTGGTGTCAATGAACTTTGATGACAAAGAACATCCCATTAGCTTTCTGAGTCATAAGACAGTTAAGATAGAAATCAGGTACTCTGCTACTGGAAAGGAATACTTGGTGATTAAGGGGTGCTCACTTCACTAATATATTACTTCCCTAGCCAAAATTCACATTAGTAATAGACTATGGCTCTCTGATGTTGTTAAATTAACACCAAGACAGAGACACACAAACTGTGTAAGTGAGCAGTTGCCTTACAGCCATTCAAATGTGCACCACAGCATAGACCACACTTGACTCAATACAATGAAAATGGCCTGTCAATGACTCACAGTACATCTACTAGACATAAAGCTTTAAGTTGGTAGGATTAAAAGAGAGTACTGTGGTTTTCTTTGCCAAATGGCATGACAAAATTAACTGAAAATGTCATAAAAGGATGTACACAATGATGCTGTAAATACAGTATATAATAATGTTGCGGTACATTTGTGTAAATAAAACTGTTAGTGTAAATGGAGCTATCCCTTAAGAAAGGCAGGAGCCTTGCTGTATTAGTTTTAGAAGGTTAATACAGTTTTTTTGGGGGGGGATAATAAAACCATTTATTTAATTTGGCTTACTGGAGTAGAACACTGATTAGATTTGATCATCATAGGATCATAGGAAGTTACTAGGCTAATGAACCTAAGGTCCTTACAAGCCTGGCCAAGTTACCCTTGTTTCCACGATCAGCAACTATTGCCCCTGATCAGCAGCTATTGCCCCTGTATCATTTGAAGGTGTAGCCTGGGTTACAAACATAGTAACATCCATAAGTAAAATTAAAGGTATCACTAAATTAAACAGTATAGTGGCATAACATAGACGTAAAACAAATATACTCATATTTACAAAAAGATTTAAAAAAAAGTAGGATCAAGAGTATACAGTGCATAATGCAGGTGCTATAAGTGAGGTAAATGTGGTCAATCCAAAAGAACGGACATAGTATATACAAGCATGTAGGGAAAATTTAGAAGTGAAGAGAGCAGAAATTGCAGAATAGTAACATATGGAATAAAAAGCTAATATCAGGAGAATTAGATATTAAATATACAATTGAGGATTGATAGAAAAGATAGGGAAATTGTGGATATGAGTTATTATGATGGTTAGGTTAGGAGATTAAGCAGAAAAGATTTTCTGGGATGAATGTAATAGTGCTATTCATTGATGTATGTAAAGAAAATCTGAAGTTAGACAGTTTAGAGTTTTTATACCTAGAACAATGGTACTTGCTGAAGCACTACAGACTAAAGAGAGACCTGGAGGAAGAAATCAGAAGGAACTAGACAGCTTTTCTGCTCAATAAAAAAAAACACAAAAAGAATGGAGTGAAAGGCTCAGAGATTTGTTTAGAAAGACTGTGATTGCTGTATGTACTATATTTAAAGGTGCTTTAAGCTGATTTGTCATTCCTCATGAATAGATGGGAATAATCTATATTTTTGCCTGCCTGTATTCAGCAAATCAATAAAAACACATTAAAACCATATTATTTTATAAAACTGATATATAAAATTATACTACCCTTTCTCAACAGCACTTTTCATCAAGCCATTTTTGATCAGCTCAAAAACTGAACATCAGAACCACTGAAAAACAAAAACAAACAAACAAACAAAAAACATAAAAAGCATTACCCATATCCCTACTATGTAAAATATACCAACTCCAAGATCACATAACAGTGTGGAAAACATGAAATTTTCCTCTTGAACTGTTCAACAGTCTTGGACTTAAAAAAATTAAAACACTAACTCTGTGATCAACAACATAAGAATTCAATCAAAAGATTACCAAAGTACCATTTTGATGAAACAAAAATTTAACAAACACATGCACCTATACTTAAATGCAGGCTTTCCCTGCATTTTGTTGAATGCCATTTCTTCAAGAAATGTGGAGGGCCATGATTTAATATTGACAGTACAGATATCCGACCAGAAGAAATGTCAGTGATGTGTAATGTTGAGGCATCTATCCCTTTACCTAACCTTGACTCTTACCTTAAAATAAACAGTCACACACAACCATACTTAACCTATCTCATCTATTCCCAACCCTAATCCTAACTCTCAAACACAAGCACAAGCACTCTCACCCCCTCCAGCTTCACTCACCTGTCTCAAAGAAATATGCTGTCAACATTTTGACCATCTGGCTATTCAAACAATCAACATAAAACACCACCATAGATAGATAGATTGATAGATAGATAGATAGATAGATAGATAGATAGATAGATAGATAGATAGATAGATAAACATACACACACAGACACACACATTTTATATATATATATATATATATATATATATATATATATATATATATATATATATATATTATATGTATGCATATATATCATGGTATGGACCAGTATGACAGCAAGAAGTCTAACAGTCTTCTTCAGCTTGAGACAGAAATGACATAAAACAGTGTCTATAGAGATGTCGAGTACATCAAATCAAAATATGATGTCAAACAACTGTGAAAATTCCTGGTAGAAGAAAGCAAACAAATTAAAAATCCTGGATGGAACTCAGAAACAAATGACACATTGTATTTGACAAAGATGAAGGAAGAGTGGGGGTGTCCAGAGCTGGGCCCATTCAGAGACACAGGTAGTGTTGTTGTGCAAGTAGGAGGTGAACATGTGCAATCAGCATTATATGCTAGTGACTGTATAAAGACTTAGAAATTAGCAACATTATGCTAATGAGCCCCACTGTTGATGAAAATATTGGTAGATAATATGGAAGAATGATTTAGGAATATTAAAGTTGTCTGATTACCAGCGAGTTTGTATACTGACATTTCTTGGAGTACTGGGAGAGAGCCTGAGCTTTTTACCCTTTAATGTGTATTTATTTGGGATATTTTGCAGGTACCCTAACATCTATGGGCATAAATTTCACAGGGTTTCATTTTAAGCTCTGTGTTTCTAAAGTATAGCAAAACAATCCACTTAAGCTGTACTGGTGAGTTCAACAATGGCCAAAACATGCATAATGTCCTTAAGGGGCCTTTTGCATATAGCCCATGAGTCTCCACTACAGGAATTTTAGGGTATTATTCAGTGTACACTGTAGCTTGGCTGGGTCTTTCTTGCAGTTTTTACTTCACAGGTGACTACTAGGCTAGCCTCCCTTGCAGGTCATTTTGAACCTAGCCAATTTCCTTTCCAAACGTGAGAATCAAACCCTGTAGCTTGTCTCAGTGAGATAAACACCTTTACCATTGCATCATTCCCAACTTCTTTATATCGACCACTTCAAAGTTAGCAATCTAGAGAAAAATCATAGCAGATTCCCACTAACACAAAAATTTTAGGTTTCACATGCTGTACACTGATGGACAGCAGGGCAGTGCGACTGTGCTCAATGCCACCATGCAGCATGCCAGGGTGGTGGTTGGTAAATGTGTGTATCCCACAGAGCTCATGTCTTTGCCTGTAGTTGCACTATAGTGCCCTTTAGGAGCCTTGAAAAATGGGTAATACACCTGCCTTCCCACAGGTGTCAGTAGCCTGTCCATGCTTGCATATTATACGTCTGGTATTTATGCATGGGCAGGACCGAGCCTCATTGTGCAGTCCAGGGCTTCTGTATATTATGTTAAATATGATATTCTGAGACATTTACTATTCATTGCCTCATTAACATAACTGTAGTGCTATGAGCCTCAAAACTGACATCTACAAACAAGTATGGAAGGAGGACAGGGTGTGCTATTATGATGGATGCCTTAGATTGGGTCAGGGTGCTGGCAGCAGCAGCCTACCAAAGTAGTAGCTGTGGGGCTGTGTGAGGTGTACTAAGATCTTTATTATGCAGCACTAATAGAGATGACTGTGTTGCACTGCAGAATGACAGGTTATTTCTGTCACATATGGAACATAGCCAAGCTAGAGTCTTCACTGCGTAATACCATAAAGTTCCTGTAGTGGAGACCCATGAGATATATGCAAATGACCCCTTAAGAACAGACCAGTGTTTCAGCTATATGGCTTCTGAATGCCCATGGGTCTTTACTTTTTAAGTATTTATGAGTATATTTTATCTATAAAAGCAAAACCCCACTAGCTGTAGACATACATATTTTGGCCTTTTTTTAAGCTGGTCAGGACAGCATTACTAGATTGCATGGCTATACTGTAGAAACACAAAACTTAAAATGAGGCTTGATTTCCATAAACATTAGGGTGCCTGAAAAATATCCAAAATAACATCCAAACCAAAGGATAAAAATGTCACACAGATAAACCAGCTAGCATGGTACAATGCTCACTATATTGAGCCTATTACAGATTTATACTTCCTCACACCTGCTAGGATTGGCTGGAGTGTAGGTACTTACTGGTAGGCTCAAGCCCCAAATGTGCTATGTATATGGGCTGTACTGCAAGGCCTTCCCCCAAAGGGTCTCCTTTAATGAGAAGAAACCAACAATGTCCCCTGGTAGATAAGCTGATGTAGACCACCTTCTTCCACCTGCCTCAGGTGGCTCCTACAGCACTTGTGCTGCTAATTGGACCCATATCATCTGGGACACAGTCTGGGCACCATGCCCCTGTAACATGAAGCCAGCAATTGAACTTCTGATTTTTGATTTATGGCAAGTCTTCAACATCAGTTTGCTATGTTGATCAAAGAACTGAAAGGTTACACATTTCTTGATATAGCTTATTTAGTTTTTTTTTTATTTTATTTCTTGTTCTTACTTACTGGTAGTGTTTATTTATATTAATTTTCCTGGGGTAGTGTTGTACAGGGCAATGAGCAATACATTAATTTCTTTAGACAGATTGTATCCTACAATCTCCCTTTGTTAGAGATTTTACTCAGATCATGTTATAAAACTACAGCAAAAGCTCTAGGGTTAGCCCCCCAAAAAAATAGTTGTACTCATGAGATTGTTCTCTGTAAAATGATGAAAAATAATGAATAAACAAACACAGTTTAATAAACAATATAATATTCATTAAAATATCAGTTTATATAATTTGTTGCGCTGTTGTACCAGATAAACTTAAAATAGTTTATGCTTCATTGCAAATAACTTGCTTACAGCTCCTCAAGAAAAATTGGTTTGTTATTATAAAGACTGAGTAAAGATGGCACAAACAGGACAAAACACTGGTTCTGGCAACACAGTTTTAATCAACTGAAGCTGTAGAAAAGTGAATAAAATAATGAAACAGGATACTAATAATTTACAGATCATTTTATGCATAGGAATAAAATTTGTATCTTCCAAGAAATATGGATCCATGTTGAGTCACTGAAAGCAGTTTTGGCAAATGTAAAAACAACCACAACAATAAATGTACATATATATTTATACGTGTGTATGTGTGTGTGTGTGTGTGTGTGTGTGTGTGTGTGTGTGTGTGTGTGTGTGTGTGTGTATAGAGGTTCAAAACTCCATATTGGGGGTGTAGAGGCCAAAGTTCTCCTGCAAATATTTTACAAGTCTTACAATGAGTTTCATTGTTCACTATGATGGGTAGGATTGTGATTATTATGTCATAATTGTTTGAACATTGGAGTGTTGAATACTAGTTTGGTAAACTTTTTTCGTTTTGGCAAAAGTAAAACCTGGAAAATGTATGTTTGCTTCAGGCATAAATTCATGGTAAAGCGTTAATAAATATATGGAGATCAGAGTTGCTGTTCAGGCTATCTTTTATCATGAACATGCTGTAAAAATAGTTTCACTTTTTTTTCTTTTCCAGTCCTCCTCTGGTCATTCTATTTACCTGTTTGCTCCCTTTGGCTAAGAGCCCTGAATCTCATTTGTTCCCTGAAGGCAAGGTGCACGTGTACCTGTAATGGTGTTGTTATATGTGGGGATGACTATTTTTTTTAAGCTCTGGCTCCCCTATACATGCTCATTAGCATCCAAGACATTGGTGTGCAATGTGCCTTTGTGATGCACATCATTAGTATGTGTGATGTGATCTACTAGCCCTGATCCCCTTGTAGACAAGTACTTACGTATGACCCCTCCTCAACAGTGGGATTGCATCATGGAGAGGGTGCACAAATACCTTGCACCTGAAGCGACGTGAGCAGACTTAAGTATAATCATTCCTGTCCTCCTCTTGCTAGCTCCACTATCATTTCTTTCCTCCCATTGACAGCTCTATCATCATTCCCTCACCACACTAACTCCACCATCATTCCTTTACACCCAATACCTGCTCCAAAATTATTCCTTTATTCCCAATGACAGCTCCGTCATCATTCCTTTTCTCCCATTGTCATTTCTATCATTATTCCTTTCCTCTCAATGCCAGCTCCATCATCATTCCTTTCCTCCCAATGCCAGCTCCCCCATTGCTAGCTCCAACAGGAGCTTGAGCTACTAGTCAAACCTGGGTTGCATGGTTCATACTCAGTGTTTTATCCCTCTACACCAATGGAACTAATGACCTGATGTAAACATGTTTTCATCCAAACACTGATTACATATATATATATATCTATATCTATATATATATATATATATATATATATATATATACTGCATTCTTCTCCCTTTGCAATTTTTCTCCCTTTGCAATTTTACTTAGGGTAAAAAACACAGCAGAGGTATAAACAGAGAAAGTTGCTTAATGATATACATTGGAAGTAAATCTGAAGTTCACATCTGATTTAGCTCTAGCTAGCATTATTTCTGCCTATCGAATATCATTTTATTTACCATGTTGCTATTATGAATACATTTCATTTTTTCCAGAATACTGTCATACAATGCTCTCTGTTACATAGCAGTACATATTTACTGACAATAATATGTTATCAATATTTGTTTTAGCAACATTTGTCACTATTATTTTATCATAATTTCATTCTCCTCTGTCATAAATTTATCTTCTTCTGGAGATGTTTCCAAGCATTCAGAATAGCATCTCTGTAGACCTTCTGGACTTGTTTTGGTGAGCTGAACAGATCTTTTGGTTATGTTTTCCACTTGGGGTGGTCTGGTACCAGCAATCTTGCCACACACTAGCATTATTTCACTTTGATCATCTATTCCTTTTGGATCAAAGGTCTGGTCTGCAGTCATTCTAACGTATGGGCTTGTGTTCATCTGTAAAGCACATCATTCTTGATCCTTTTCATTGGGTGAAAGTCTTATTTGCCATCCTTCTTGGAGTAAAACATCAGTTTTTATTAAGTTCTGCCAGATACAAAAAAGTCAATAGTTATCAGATGTCTTTCTATTCATAAGTTGCAGCATTCATAACATGAGGGAGTCGGCCGCAGGTTATCCTGAATGTCTGGCCAATATACAAAAGTCTAAAGCTGCTGTCAGGTACGTGCGACTTCACACATAAGTCCCCATCCAACCTCGGCCATAAAGTGACATTGGGTATAAAGCAGATGTCAGTATGTGCCATCCTCAGAACTTTTCTGCTGCCAGTCTGAATGCCATCGCTGGTCATTTGCTCAATGGTGAAGCTGTTGATTGGAAGTCAGATAAGTGCCCCATTTGTTTTTATTCTTTATTTTTTTTATGCTACTGTTATTTTGCTGAGGTTACATGTCAGCTAGGAAAGGCAAGTGTCAATGTGGAAAGCAAATTCCACATAAGGATTTCCAGGACCTGTGTCATTTTTGTTTAGGCCCTAGCTACAACCATACCTCCTGTACTATTTGGAAAGCCTTTTTTTCAAAGACCCTTTGTAGCCATCTGTCTTCCCTCAATTTATATTTAGAGAACCAACGCCTTAAGCATTTAGCTCACAATGCCATGGAAGATATGTTGGGTCCTTTAGGGGAATCTATTCTAAAAAAGGCCAAGAAATTTAGGCCTGAGGTCTCTGCTGCTCCTCTAATTCTATATGTCTCTCCTTAGCCCTATGTTGGCCCTGAGACCTGTTCAGAATAAAGCAGTGATTCTTCTGCAGGTACTCACAGAATTCCACAAATCCTTTCATGTGAAGACATCCCAAGCAACATTATCAAATGTAGACTTATGTCAGGTCCCTCAACTTTTCACTGTATGATGTTCCACTAAAGAAAAAGCAGAAAACAAAACATTCTTCTTCTTCTCAGGAACATTCTGATGACTGGCAAACCTTTTCTTCTTCTTTTTCTTAATGCCTTTACGGCCTTTAGGCAGTCTACAAGGGTCTCTCTCCCTTCTCCTTCCCTTTCTCCAGTTTTTCCTCAAAAAAAGAATTACGATTGAAGATTCTTCAGATGAAGATGACTCCTCTGGCGATGAGTCTCTGGCATATTCTGCCCAGATTTCCTCTCCATTGTGGCATGCTTCCCCAGAGGAGGAATCAAATAGTACAGAATAACCCAGGGAGGATATAACATTTGGTGAGACCATTGTGAAGATGAGAGAATGTTGTTTTTAAGTGGGATTACTCTCAGGTTTCTGAGGTGCAAAAAAACATACAGATGGAGTCCCCTTCCCCATCTGCAGTGCCTCCAGTGTTACCAGCTTTCTTAGATGGTTTCTCTGCTGCTTCTAAGTGCCCAGACTCACAACCTCCTGTTCCTAAAAGGCCAGATATATCTTACAAAGTGCCAGAAGACTGCAAGTTTTTATTAAGTGCCCTCCTGCAGATCCAGCTACAGTCTCAGTGGCTGCTTATAAGCCCTCAGAACTTTTGCCTTCAACTTCCCTTCTCCCCTCAGATAAGGAGAGCAAAGCTATGAAAAGGTTGAGGAAAAGTGTACATTTTGGCCACTATTGACTTTAGGGCCATAAACTACCAAACACATATGACAACATATATCTTAGCCCTCCTTTCTCAAGCCACTCAGCTCATTTTGGAGCTTCCAGAGTCAGACATTAAGTCTCAGCTTTCTTCCATTTTCAGTTCCTCTGCTCAAGTGACACATCATTCCATTAAATGCAGCTATGATGCAGTTGAAGTATCTGCCAGAGCTTCTGCATCTGCCTCTGTCCTGAGGAAGTACTCTTAGCTGAGACTTCAGTCACTACCAGATGATATCAAAGCTAAAATTATGGATGCTCCACTAGATTCCAAGGCTTTGTTTGAATCTGCAGCTGCAGAACTCTTTATGTCCTTGCAAGAACAGGGCAAGGTGCTCCAGGACCTCAAACATATTTTTGTGTCACCAATTCCAAAATATTTAAGGAACTATCCTTCCAAAACTTGCTTTGTAAGAAAGCAATCCAGACCTTCTTCATCCAAGAGTAAAAGAAGTGCCAGAAAACCTTACACTGGAAAGACATCTTCTACTACTCCTCCTGGTCAGAAACAGCCTTTTCTAAACAAGCCAGATAGTCTGTGACTGCCAGCCTCTTTGCAGCCAGACCACACTATCCTTACATCTTTCCCTGTCTTTCCCTGCTTGGAAACCAGTCACCCAAGAAATTCTACAAGAACAAAACTTAAGGGCCTGTAGTCAGTACACAGACGTGGTTTGTAAGCCTGACAGTATTCCTACTAGCTCTGTGCTGGGTATGCAATTCAATCAACAACTAGAGTCGGATAACAGCTCTTTTTTGGATGGTCTAACAGCATACCAATATCCAGTAATTATTATGAATAAAGCATGTGACTTTAAAGTGTACAATTATTCATCTGTTAATATTAGTGCAGAAACTGTTGAATTTTTTTCTAAGGGTCTTACCTTCGTACCATCTCAACCTATTAACTTAGTAAACACTATTATAGACATCAAAATGTTTACTAGGAAATTGAACTTTAAGTTAATATTTGATAACTTGTTAAATACTGTGAACCATGACAAGTTTTATACCTCTAGTACATTCAATCCACCTTTGGTCCCGTTATTGCAGACCTTTGAACAAATGTGTGAATTGGATATTCGACACATGGTTAACAATATGTATAGGTACAAGACCTCTCACAACATGAGTAAGGAAGAACGTGAATTTTTAGTATTCATTAAAACTCAGGGTTTACGTTTCTGTAAACCAGATAAGGGAAGAGGACTAGTAGTCTTTGACAATCTAGACTACCAAGATCGGATGTGTAAACTATTGAATACCAACTTGTACGATGTAAGTTCATGTTCTGAAGTGAATAAAGCTTACAACTTGATTAAAAGCTGCATTGAAGACCTATTCATTGAGGGTAGAGTTGAAAAACATGTCTACAACTACTTGCTAACTCCTTACCCTAGATACCCTTGTATTTTTGGTATCCCTAAGATACACAAGAACTTGGTCGACCCCCCTTTGAGACCATTGGTTGATGGTCGGGGTTCTCCCACGTATTCTTGTGCCAAAGTTATAGACGCAATACTTCAAAAATATTTAGTATACGAGACCCAAATCTGTAAAGACTCATGGTCATTTTTGAAGAAGATTGAAGCTATTGAATTTAATGCTAATTTCAACTTCCTCACTATCGATGTGAAGGATCTTTATACGTGTATCCCACACACGACAGCTATTGAATGGGTCGAAGTAATGCTTAACAAACATAAAGCTCCAGCCGTAGAGATCAGACTGGTTACAGAATTGATTGACTTAGTATTGTCTAATAATTTCTTCATGTTTCAGGACCAATTCTACCTCCAAAAAGTGGGAGTTGCCATGGGGTCTCTCTGTGGCGTTAGTGTCGCTAACTTTGTCATGGCACATTGGGAGTCCGAATATGTATTTAACAAAAATAACAACGACCTTTGCGACTCATTAGTCCTGTATACACGCTATTTGGATGATATTTTCATTCTGATTAATGGCGATGAAAGTATAAGTGTAAACTTAGCAGATTACTTTAACACTACTACACAATTCTTGCAGTTTACACATACATTTAGTACCAACAAAATAGCATATTTAGACATATACTTGGTTAAAATGTATGAATTAAATAGCTATATAGCTAAAATCTACAGGAAAACCGTGTACTCTAATACATTCCTTCACTTCTCAAGTAATCACCCTGCACATCAGAAGAGGTCAGTTATTAAGGGCCAATTGGTGAGAGCTTCAAGAATGATCACCTTAGAGGCTGACTTTCTTGATGAATGCTCCCTTCTTAGGAGTATGTTTATCCAACGAGGCTATCCAGAATCCCTATTTGATAACTTAATCAATGAGGTCAGAATAAAGAGAACAGATAAAATATATCTACCACTTCTAAATGTTAAAAATGTCTCTATTGAGCCTGCCAATGGTAGTGGAAAGGACCCCCTGCCTTTTGATGTTAGTCTACAGTGTAGGCAGGTCAAAGACAATGATACAAATTTCATCACCACTTTCTCAACATACAGTTCTTTGTGTATTAGTATATTGAAAAAGAACTGGGAACTATTTAAAATCAATAGTAATATTTACAATAAATTATGTGAGTTCCCTAGAGTTACTTTTAGAAGAGGGCGGAATTTGAAAGCTATTTTAGAACAGACGAGCACCTTTACCACCCGCTGTAATGGTATGACTAAATGTGAATGTTGCAACTACTCCAAATTTGTGGACATGACTAACAACTTTACCATTAATGGTACACAATACAAAATTAGAGATAGATTTAACTGTAATTCCAGCTTTGTTGTATATCTTGCTAAGTGTAAGCTGTGCCCTGCTTTTTATGTGGGCAAAACGGAGTGGAGGCTCCATGAAAGGATATACGAACATCAATATGCAACTAAGAAACAGAAGTTGGAAAACGCTCTGGCAAAACATTCTTATACCAACAAAGAGCATACTTTTAAATTCATTATTATAGACCAAGTAAAGGTCGATAGTAGGGGGGCCTAGACCTTTGAAATTAGAAGAATTGGAACTAAACTGGCAGGTTAGACTTAATGCCTGTTACCCACCAGGCTTGAATGAAACCTTCTATTATTAGCATCTTAAGACTGAAAAGTCTGAAGAAATGAATGTACAATAGTGTAAGGTACTAGATAGTTCCATATCAAGGGTCTATGCTAGCATAGTAAACACCTATCGACACAAATGGATTACTGAATTTTTGTACTGTAAGTACCTAGTTTAAAGTATAACTGGTTTTATAAGTCACAGTATGAAATAGCTGACATTTTTTCATAGCTGTATTACTAACAGTTGTCCTTACAGCATAAATGCATTTAATAATTAGAATTTATAGTTCTTGTAGACAACTTAGTATTTACAAGGCTGCTGCAGTATCTAGTTAAGTTTTGTATTTGTTATGTGTGCTTAGCACTTTTTTTGACTTTGTTATGTATGTTTTTTTACTGTGCCTTTAAGAGTATCAATTTGAACAATTAACGATCAGCTGTGCCTATAAAAGGAGGTTTTAATGTTCAAGTTTAAGTTTCTGATGAAGTATTCCATATTAAAGCAGACAAAAAGCGCTTAAATAAATATTTTAAATAAATCACGGTTTCCTTTGCTGCTTATGTGGAGATTCCTACTACCTGTTTTTACAGTTTGAGTGGATTTAATCAGTTGTTCTTTCATTTGGGAAGATACTAACATGCTGGACTTGGCTTTTCATTTCTCAGTCTGTTTGTTGTTTTTCTTGTGTTTTACCTATGACTCCTCCTTTGGCTTCAAGATTGGAAGTAAAACTTCTCTTAAAAGGTGTCCTTTATATTAGATCACCAAATAAACCAGTTTTTCTTCCTTGGGATCTAAATTTTGTCTTAGAAGAACATGTTTTGCTTCATTTTGAGCCAGTAGTTTCCTCTTGTCTCCAGCATTGCACTTGGAAGACAGTGCTTCTTTAGGCTATCACTTCAGCCAGAAAGGTTTCAGAACAGCAGGCCCTTATGGCTTCCTCTCCCTTTACTGTTTTCCATAAGGATAAGGTTTTCCCATGTACCAATCCCACCTTTATGCCCAAGGTGGCGAATAACTTTTCACTTAACCAATCCATTAATTTGTCTACTTTCATTTCTTCTCCACAATTTTCTAGTGAGATGATTTTCACAACTTGGATGTGCATAGACGACTTAAATTTTACTTGGATAAAACCAAGTCTATCAGAAAATCTGATCACCTCTTCATTTGTTTTCATCCCAGGGCTCTGGGCAAGCCTGTTTCCAAGCAGATAATTTCCGCTTGGATTTCTAAGGCTATTTCCCTTTGTTATGTGTTTCATGGAGAAAAAGACCTGTACTGATTGGCTAGACAGAGGGACCGAGCTAGGAAAGATGTGCAGCAGGTAAGGGTGATAAAGGATAATAAGGGAAATGTACTCGCAAGCGAGGAGAATGTGTTGAACAGATGGAAAGAGTACTTTGAGGGGCTGATGAATGAAGAGAATGAGAGAGAGAGAAGGTTGGATGATGTGGGGATAGTGAATCAGGAAGTGCAAAGGATTAGCAAGGCAGAAGTAAGGATAGCTATGAAGACAATGAAGAATGGAAAGGCTGTTGGTCCAGATGACATACCTGTGGAAGCTTGGAGGTGTTTAGGAGAAATGGCCGTGGAATTTTTAACCAGATTGTTTAATGAAATCTTGGAAAGTATGAAGATGCCTGAGGAGTGGAGAAAATGTGTTCTGGTACTGATTTTTAAGACTAAGGGTGATGTGCAGAGCTGTAGTAACTACAGAGGGATACAATTGATTAGTCACAGCATGAAATTATGGGAAATAGTAGTTGAAGCTAGGTTAAAAGGGGAGTTGATGATTAGTGATCAGCAGTATGATTTCATGCCAGGAAAGAGCACTACAGATGTGATGTTTGCTCTGAGAATGTTGATGGAGAAGTACAGAGAAGGTCAGAAGGAGTTGCATTGTGCCTTTGTGAACTTAGAGAAAGCATATGACAGGGTGCCTAGAGAGGAGTGGTGGTATTGTATGAGGAAGTCAAAAGTGGCAGAGAAGTATGTAAGAGTGGTACAGGATATGTACAAGGGTGGTGTGACAGCAGCGAGATCTGCAGTGGGAGTGACAGATGTGTTTATGGTGGAGGTGGGATTACATCAAAAATCAGCTCTGAGCCCTTTCTTATTTGCACTGGTGATGGACAGGTTGACAGACGAGATCAGACAGGAGTCCCTGCGGTCTATGATGTTTGCAGATGACATTGTGATATATAGTGAGAGTAGGGAACAGGTTGAGGAGACCCTGGAGAAGTGGAGATTTGCTCTAGAGAGGAGAGCAATGAAGGTCAGCTGGACTAAGACAGAATATATGTGTGTGAATGAGAGGGAGGATAGAGGAATGGTGAGGATGCAGGGAGTAGAGTTGGTGAAGGTGGCTGAGTTTAAATACTTGGGATCAACAGTTCAGAGTAATGGCAAGTGTGGAAGAGAGGTGAGGAAGAGAGTATGGGCAGGGTGGAGTGGGTGGAAAAGAGTGTCAGGAGTGATTTGTGACAGGTGAGTACCAGTAAGAGTGAAAGGGAAGGTCTACAAGAGGGTAGGGAGACCAGCTATGTTATATGGGTTGGAGACAGTGGCACTAACAAAAAGACAAGAGTCAGAGCTGGATGTGGCAGAGTTAAAGATGCTAAGATGTGCACTGGGTGTGATGAGGGTAGACAGGATTAGGAATAAGTACATTAGAGGATCAGCTCAGTTTGGACAGTTTGGAGACAAAGCCAGAGAGGCGAAATTGTATTGGTTTGGACATGTGCTGAGGAGGGATGCTGGGTATATTAGGAAAAGGATGCTAAGGATGAAGCTGCCAGGTAAGAGGAAAAGAGGAAGGCCTAAGATAAGGTTTATGGATGTGGTTAGAGAGGACATGCAGGTGGCTGGTGTGACAGAGCAAGATGCAGAGGACAGGAAGAAATTGGAACAGGTGATCCACTGTGGCGACCCCTAACAGGAAAAGCTGAAAGAAAAAGAAGAAGAAGGAGAAGAAGAAGATCTGTTTCATGGAAAAAACATAGCATCTCCAATTAAGGCTCATTCTACTAGAGCCGTGTCTTCTACAGGTGCGTTTTTCAAGGTTCTGGATACTTCCTCTATCCTGGAAGCAGCAACTTGGTCTTCTGTCCATACTTTCACTAAACATTACATATATCTAGAGCTACAGCTGGTTTTGCCAGGGCTATTCTTCAGGTGTTTGTAGAGAGGGCTACTGTCTTTCCTCCCCCTCTTTCCTCTGCATGAGCTTTGGCATTTTCCCTCATGTTATGAATACTATCACATATGAACAGAGGGACATAAAATAGTTGTATAAAATCTTACCATAACCACAGATGTCCTTTTCTTCTATATGTTGCAGTATTCTATCCCTCCCCCCTTCCCCCTGATGCTTGCTTGATTTCTGGATATTTGTTTATCTCAGTTTTTCTTAGGCTGGTGTTCTTCCAGGGGAGTTTTGAGGACAGTATGTGCCAATATTTGATTTATACCCAATTGGACGGGGACTTATGTGCGATGTCACATGTACATGACAGTAGCTTTAGTCTTTTGTATATTAGCCAGACGTTCGGTACAGCCTGTGGCCGGTTCCCTGATGTTATGAGTACTGCAACATATAGAAAAGAAGGACATCTATAGTTACGGTAAGATTTTACACAACTATTTTTTTCTGTTATCATCATATATATTTTGTTGGGTTTTTTCAAACCTTTACTGGCTGGCCATTGCCTTGAGACCATTGATTCATTGTAAAATAACCAAAAAGACTCGATTTCAAAAATCATTTTTATCAAATAAATATCACTTTCTTCTCAACTAATTCAGTGAAACTTCTGTAGATACCAAGCGATGATACTGACATTTCTTATATGCAACTTCAAAAGTCACTTGACAAAAATTTCTAATACATGAAGGAATAAGATTGTGGGATTTAATTATTTATCAGTATAGGTTCTGTTTTTAAAATCCCTTGTCTTTATTACAAAAAAACCCAGTAGGTGATTAACTAAAATGTGTAACTCAATTAAAACATGCCCCTGAAGGAGAAAACTGAATGATTATAAACCAATGTATGTATAGGCTAGATGTGTTATAACATAGTACAGTGATTCCACCAGGCAAATGCCATTTTGCATTTTCGTTTTATTTTTGGCTAACATAGATTAGTTTTACATTGATTGTATCACTACTTTAATATGAGGTATAGAATATATGTAAACCTTGAGGCAACTTTTCAGAATTTCAGAACAGCCCTACCATGATCCTTTTTCTGTCTATTCATTTAGAAAAGTTGCTCAAAGTATACACATAGTGTACACCTTGTATTAACCTGTATAAATCTCCACCGCAGTTTTTTTTTTTTCAAAAGCAGTAGTAGCTTAAAGGTACAACATAAAAATTATCTATTTTGGCCAGAAATAAAATCAAAATGCAAAATGGCAATCAAAATAGAAAGGTTTTCAATGAGTAAATGGTTCAGTCCAAATGCTGCGCTAAAGATGATATTAATCACAGGTGTACAGGATCTCTTTTAACTCTGCCTTTCAGAATTGCATCATCCAGTGAGCCTAATGGATACAAAGTCCTTTATATAAAAGTCTTTTCTGACTAAAACCTCCATGGGTGACATGTTGTTCAAGTGCACATGCACAGCATCTTCATTTTTCTCGGTTTGCATAATTACCAGACGAAAGCAATGAGTGAGAAGGTCACTGAAAAACCAATCAGTAAAAACAAAATGAAAATCCAGCAAAGCTAGAACTTCCACTGAGTGACCTCCCAAACCTCTTGTATCAAAGTCACATGGGATATACACAAATGATCTTTATGAACATTAGGTGCTTCAGCCAATTGGTGATTCTGAATGCCCATGACTTGTTTCATCGTTTTACTGGACAATTTCAGGCCAATAAAGCCAAACCCCACTAGCTGTGGATATGCATATTTTGGCCTTGTTATGACCTCATCAGCACAGCACAAGCAGACTGTTTGACTAAGCGTAAGAAACACAGGCTGTTATACCCAGCTGATGTCCATTATCCTTAAGGTCACTGCAGAAATATCCCAAACAACAAACTAAAGCAATGAGTGAGAAGGTCACTGAAAAAAATAATCAGAAAAACAAAATGAAAATCCAGCAAAGCTAGAACTTCCACTGAGTGACCTCCCAAACCTCTTGTATCTGAGGCACATGGGATATATGGAAATGATCCTTATGAACATCAGGTGTTTCAGCTAATTGGTGATTCTGAATGCTCATGACTTGTTTTGTCATTTTACTGGACAATTTCAGGCTAATAAAGCCAAACCCCACTAAAAAAATGTGGGTTTGATAAAGGGTTTGAAATTAGACAATGCTTATTTAAATCAATGTCTTACATTAAACATTGTATGATTTTTTAAGGCAGCTATGGGCATTGAGCTAAATGAACCAGCACAACTTGAGTTCAACCAGTTATTTAATCAATTTGGTTTTGACTACATGAAGTTATTAATTAAGAAAAATGATGAATGACTATGCATTTTGATAAATGAAGTGGAAACGTTGAATAATGTCATAATCAACGATTTATTATACACACAATGGGTGAAATTACATTTAAAACAGTATGACATTGATAAAAAGGCACATACCATTTATAATAAAAAATGTAGAAAGATAAGGAGGAACGTAGAGCATTCTAAAAAGGATATTGTATACCCTTGGACGGTAAACAAGGATAATACAGGTAACAACAGTAGTAACACAGATAGAGAAAGTGACATTAATTCTGGTACTGTTGAGACCAATGAATGTTATCAAAGGTATAATGCAAATTTTCATGGGGGGTGGAAGCAGCAGCATCATATGAAATGGAAGAAGGATTGGAAATGGAAGCAAAACAGGCTACATGGGACACATTGGGAATATGTGGACCGGAGGTGGGAGGAGAACAAAAGGCAGTGGTAAACTTAGTTAATGGTAATGTTAACAACTCTGATATCATTGTGTCTGATGGAATAGTGAACAGTTTAAATGACTTTAAAATATATGACTATACTAATTTAACATTGAGTACTGAAGATTTCAAGTTATTATCAAAGGGGATGAAATATATTCCAAAAACTGGATTTCATTTAGTGGATTGTTTAAAGGAAATAAAACTTTTTTTGAGAAAAAATTATTTAGCTATTCAATTTCAAGACAACACCAAATCTGAAGGTAAGGGTGGTTTAAAAAGAAAAAGTACGTATCTACCTGTTACTCACCCTAGTGGTGCAGTGTATGAGAGAATGGTGACTAAGGAAATTTATTGTTTGCAGAATTACTTAAAACACACAAGAATTAGGTATAATTTATCTGGCAATGAGGCAAGTACTTTGAGGCAACTTAAGGATGACCACAACATTAGGGTCATGAAAACTGACAGGGGGGGGGGGGGTAGTGATATATGATGCTCTGGAGTATGATACAAAAATTTTTGAGATTTTACAAACATCTGGGAATTATGAAACAGTGTCTGTTAATGAAATACATGTTGCATACGGGTGCATTGACATATATTTAGAGGAATTTCTTTTGGATAATCGCATAACCACTGAAGTTTATAATTTCCTTAAGGTTGAATATCCTATTATGGCTACAACTGTAGGCATACCCAAGATCCATAAGAGCATCACCAACCCAACCTTTCGGCCCATTGTATCAGGAAGCCATTCCAAAACATTTTCATTGGGGGTGGCTGTTGACAAGTGGTTAAAGCACATCTATGGAACAATTCCACACATGGTAAAAGATTTGTGAAAATTTTTAAGTAGTCTCATTCCCACTGTTTGAAAGGAAGGGCTTTATTACATCATTATAGATGTCATAGATTTATTTTCTTGTATTCCCAAGCAGTTAGGACTAGATGGGTTTTGCAATAGTATTAGGCAGTATGCCCATTTAGAATAGGAATTTGTCACCCTTATCATTGAGTGTATATCAATGGTGCTTGACAACAACTTTATTTACTTAGAAGGTGAGTATTATCGGCAAACCAGGGGTGTAGCCATGGGGGCAGCTTGTGCCCCCATGTTCGTAAACTTGGTTATGTTTGGGAGAACCAACACATCTTCAAGAGTAAATATTACAAGCACATACGACATTACTCCAGGTTTTTGGATGACATTTTTGTTTTGTGGGATGGTCCCTATGAATTATTTGAAGAATTTATGAAATATATTAATAATTCTACTAAATTATTACGATTCACTTACACTTGCAACTCTGGGGGTATTGCATACTTAGACACATATAGATCTAATACTAACTGTGGATTAAAATCTAATATATATAGAAAGGAAACTTTTTCTAACAGTTATTTAGAATATGCTAGTAACCACCCAAGAAAATTAATGAGGAATATTTTTAAGGGGCAATGTATACAAGCAGCCCAAATGACCTCACAATACCCAGACATGCTTAAGGAAATGGAATTTATTTGGACTTTGTTTAGGTAGAGGGGATACCCCTTACACATGTTAGATGACATTAAGAGGTATGTCATTAGTGAATGGCCGTGATTACTGGAATTTGGCAATCTTTTGGTATTGAGATGGGCCCTTTAGGGGTGAGAGGGGGTGAAGTTGGCACTAAATCCATCTGCCAGGTATTGGCAATATCCTTGAGATCAGTATATTTAATGCCATTCTGTTGTAGTTCAGAGCAGATCTGAGCATTGCCATTTAGATTCTTGACATAACTATAGAAGGGTCTATATTAAAACGTCAAAGTGTCAAAACTTCGAACGTTATAACGTCGAATCCAAAACAGTGAACGCTGAAAACAGCAAAGCTGCAGAACACCGAGTTCTTTCCCAGGGAAAGAATTCGGTTGGCCGTTTCTGTGGCTTCGTTGTTTTCAGCGCTGTGGTGGAAAGTTACGGGTGGGGTTCAGGTAAGTGTGCAATTGTGTGGATGTTAAGGTTAGGACATGGGTTAGATGAGTTAGGGTTAGGGCGCAGGTCAGGTAAGTGTGCGATAGGGACAGACTTTAGGGTTAGGGACAGGTTAGGTGAGTTAGGGCATGGCTCAGTTGAGTGTGCGATAGTGACAGACTTTAGGGTTAGGGGCGGGTTAAGTGAGTTAGGGTTAGGGCGTGGGTTAGGTGAGTGTGCGATAGTGATGGACCTTAGGGTTAGGATTTGGGTTAAGGTAAGTGGATAGATAGTAGTGTATGTACAGTTTAATGTGGGGTTAGAGGTAAGATTTTAACTGTATGTGTGTGGATTGCTGTTTTTTTGGTGTGCTTGTGTTGTGTGTGTGTTTCTCTTTCCCAGGGAAAAACTTTGCTGTTCTGAGCTTTTGATGATATCATATTTCGAGATTCCAAGTTCGACCTTATGGGGTTCGATGTTTTGGCATTTTGATAATATGATATAGACCCCTATAGAATGACTTGTGGTTGTCTTTGGAATCTTTGGCAATTTTATTTTCGTAACTAGCTTTGGAGGATTTTATGAGGGATCTCAGCTTCTTGATTAGGCTGGTAAGGGAGTTTTTTGCATCCTGGGATTTTCCTCTTTTCTGCAACAGTTTCTTCCTTCTGTTGTATAGTTTGTTTATGGCAGGGGACCACCAGATTGGCTTCCTTTTTTGGAGGAGAGTGTCTTGGTTCTATTTTTGATGGCACGATTCATGCACAAGTGGATGTGCTCGTACAGTGCCTTAGTGTAGGATTCAGCAGTCGAACTTTTAGATCCCATCTGCATGGGTGTCATGAAGTTTGTCACTTCTGACTTGAGTAGCATGAAGTTGGCTTTGGAGAAGTTTTTTGGAGGTTTCCTTACTGGGGGGTGGGGGTGGGATTTGGATGTCAAGGGTGATTTGCTTATGGTCAGACCTGACCAATGAGTGGGTATCCACTGGTGTGGAGCATCTATATCCCATGTTGGTAATGACAAGGTCTAGGATATTGGAGCCCCTGGTGGGACAATGTATTACTTGACCCAGGGCGTTGGAATTTATGAATTCCAAAAACCATTGGGAAAAGGTGTTGGTACCCGAGTAGTTTTCCCAGTTAATGGCAGGGTAGTTGAAATCACCCAGTATTAGGGTGTTTGGTTGTATCTTAATATTTTCCAGTATGTTTAGAAAGGTGTAGTGAGAATCTTGGGGCATGCTGGGGATCTGTAGCAAGCTACAATTTGGATTTCAGTCTTACCTAGTGTTAGTTGCACCTGGAGAATTTCAGATGAATTGTGTTGGGCAACTAGCCTGGAGGTGTGAATATCCTTGGTGAATATAAACACTCCTCCACCTTTAGTGCTTCGGTCTTGGTTTGGTGGCTGAAAAGTGTGATAAGACTTGTAGCCTGGTATCGCAGGGGTGCTCTCTGGAGCCTTGAACCAGGTCTCAGTTACTGCACAGATATCGTTGTTCTCCATTTTTAGGAGTGCCTCGAGAGAGTGCATTTTGAGGTTTAGACTTCTAGGATTGAGTATCATTACTTTCAAATTTTGCATGCTTGTATCTGTTACGGTGGTGGTTTTGTCCTTTGAACCTTGCCTAAAAAAAGGCACTATAGGGGTGGCAAGAGCTTTATCCAGTAACCTGAATCCCAAGGGTGACAGGTGCAGACCATCTCTGGCAAAGCATCATGGTTTGTCAATCATGTCTTCCCAGGCAGACAGATACTGGATCCCCTTTGAATGACACCAGAAGCTTAGTCAGTTGCTGAAGTCAATCATTTTTGTCCTTATACTGTGGTATCATTCTGGGCAAAGGCAGGATGCTACTCAGGACTAGGGTCATACCTGCCTGGGCCACATGATCTGAGAGCTCTTCCATGTCTCTTTTCATGTAGTCCAGGGAGGTATGTCTCAAGTCATTCACTCCAACATGGACAATGACAGAGTTGTATTTGTACTTGTTGTGGAGTGACTTAAGTGCATGCGTTATGTGATGGATCCTGGCACCCGACAGGCAGCTGATTGTAATTTTCTCCTTGTTCAGCCTAGTGAGTGGGACATCAGTGTGCCTAACTATACAGTCACCTATGACTAAAATGGTGGGTACATTGTCTTCCCTTAGGGGCTGTTGTTGGGTTGCACACTGGTGTTGTGAGCTATGTGTCACTTTTGTTGTGACTGGTGTTTGTTTGAGTTTTAGCTTCAGAGGTCCTTGTTGCTTGGGCAGGTTAATGTTAAGGGCCTCTGCATATGTGGGTTTAGTGTTGCTATGTGTGGGTGTTGATGGTGTGGGTTTTGAAGGGCTATGTGTTGCTTGAGGTGTAGTGCAGGTGTTAACCTTCTCCTCTTGACTGTCTAGCACAACCTTGGCTGGAGAGAGATTTGCTTCCAGTTTGGCTATGTAAGTGCATCTCTCACAGGTTGTAGTGTTGGGTGGTAGGAGGAGGGGGTTGTCTGTGTACATGAGGCAGTTGCTGCATTGCCCCAGTATGCCCAGATTCACCAGGTGGACAAGAGAAATCACCGGAAGCTGACCCTTGGACATGCCTGTTTAGGTGCTTTTTTTATAAAGTACAAGAGCTGTTTTCCCTTACCTTTGTAAGGTACTTTTGCAATTATAGGCTGTTTAGTGCCTACGATTAATTTCTCCTTATTGACAACAAGAGTTGAGTGCTTGTATCAGTTTAAGGCTTCCTAGTGCTTTCCAGCAGGTTTTAGCGCAAGTGCTAGTCACAGAGGTTCAGATTTTAGTGCTACTACTGAGAAACCAGCTAGTTCTAAGGGGCAATTTGAAGAGCAGACTTTCTGGCACCTGGAATAGTTTAACCATAGCCCCGCGGTGCTGCACAATGCAAAGAATGTGCAAACACATGCGTTTTTAAGCCATAAAGTTGAAAGGGATAGAAATCAGCCCCAAAAGGCTAATAAAATTACAATTTCAGAGCTGGAAACCACTCCTCTAGTGTTAGATAGACTGTACAATGCTCACCTCTCCCACTGGTAAGCAGTAGGACTTCCCTCTACCACAGCAAGGTCTGGATAGCTCTGAACACAGAAAATAAAGTCTGAGACCAGCAAAGCCTGGGATCTGGACTATACTAGCTAGGAAAGGTGGGAAACAAGCAAACAAGATAGTATTTTTTTGTTTTTTTTTTGTTTTATTTTTGGTTAAAACAGCCTAAACAATGCAATAATACAGTAAATAAACACAGAAAAGGCTAATGCAGTAAATGCAATTAAAACTTCACAAAATTAGCAATTTAAAACTTTTTAAATGAAGCAAGGCAAGTGTACAACTGAAAAACGATTTAAGAGGCAGTAATACAGTAGAATAAGCAGCTAGTCTACATATACAAAGAAGTCTATATGTACAGAAAAGCAGCTAAAACACACAAACAATTCTGATGCAGTGCATTTTATTGCAGACAATGACATAAGGAATGTGGTGGGATCATCACCATTATTTGTTTACAAAATGGAAAGTAATTTAAAAAGGAACTTGGAACAGAATTGTGTTAAGATGCTGCATGATAAAAAACATACTAGGAAATGTGGGCATTGTAGGTAATGCTATGATATATTTGAGGATGAGGGTGTTGTCCTTGAAAATGTTAACAAAACTAAGATCACTTTTATGCAGGGAAATTGTAACTCGAAATATGTTGTATACATGGCCAAGTACATGGCTTGTCCATGTTATTATATAGGCAAAACAGAGAGATGCCTCAAAAAAAGAATATACGACCACATGTACAACATTAAAAAGAAGAACAGGACTAATGCCCTTTATAGGCATTTGGAAAAGAAGGGGGACAGACACATCTTTAAGTTTGCAATTCTTAAACAAATTAAAATGGGTCCGGAGGGGTAAGAATAAAGCAATGCTGGGTTATAAGGAGACTATGTGACAACTGTTAACTGACGCTTTAAATACACCGGGTCTGAATGACCATATTGCAATTAAGCCTATCTTACAGTTGCAAGAATAGGTAGTAACTGTGTTCGAATGTTTAGTTTAATATTCTGTTTAATATACTGTTTAACATTATTACAGGCAGCAGGATGCTATATGGGCATATTATATCTAGGAATGACCTATTTTGATAGAAGAGTTTATACATATTTTTTGGTATGTGCACTATTTCTACATGACATATAATGCCAGGATTTGTATTAGATTCAACAGTACATATTGATACATCAATGTATTTTAATATATCATTTTAATACTTCAGTATATAATATTTTTGAGTGAATGTATTGTAAAACATTTTTTATATATACTGAGTTTTTTTAGACTATTAATGCAGTACAAATCAATGTAATAACTGGGAATATGTTATGTCATTTTTAAGTGGACGTGCTTGGCCCTTTAAATGAGTTAATTTTGGTGCCTAAAAAATTAATATAAAAACACTAATTAGTTAATTAAATTTATTCTGATGGTCCACATTATTGTGGATGAAAGTGCTTAATCGATTGTGTTTTATAATAAAGAAGATTTAATTTTTAAGTGCGGGTGCTACTATATTCACCAGTGGAGTCCATTGACATTTTGACGTGATTGTGTTATACAGTCGTTTCTATCATGGGTGTATATATGTGTGGTGGGGGGCATGTTGCATAACACTGTCATCATGTAACAACAATGTTAATGATATTGGTGCTATCTTTGAGTACCCAGCGTAAACACTAAATTTGGTAGCTTCAGGTGATAATGCAGTTTTACATTTAAGATAAACTGATATTTACAAACAAGTACTTCTTGTTTGGTCAATCAGTCTTAGCCACTTGAAGCATGTAGTCTTTCTCAAAGTCAGCCTCAGTAAATGGATTCCCAGCTTTAGCTATCTTTTCACAAAGCACGTAACTTGCCAGAATTGCTGAATTAACTAACATTTTACTTTTATGCAACAGATTTTGTAGTGCAGTCATACAGGTTTTTACCTGTGATACCATCTCAGCCCTTTGCTCACCTCTGTATTTTGTATGCATATCATCATGTTGGTTTAAACTGTATTCCTTCATGACAATAACTTTCTCAATGTAGATCAAGTGGACTGCACTTCCATTAAAGTAAAATAAAAAAAATAGTCAACATTCCACTTATGCAATGGTCGGTGCTCAAGATCAACTTTTCTTTTTAAAACTGTTCCTTTGTGTGGCTATAATCGGTTAGCTGGAGAAATGCAAAGATATGTGAAAAGAAGAAAAATTATAGAAGACACCCACTTTTATCTTTACTGAATCCCCTTCCCACCAAAAAAAGTTAACAGTACAGGAAGGAAAATTAAATCATAGAATCCACCGTCATAATAAAACACTGACACTAGGTAAAATGACTACTATATGATAGTTTAGTTTCTGTTCCAGTGTAGGCAGAAAAAAATCTGAATATCACTCTTGGCAGAAGCAGTGAAGATTAGTGTAAGCATGAAAAATTAACCATATAAACCACCACTGTTTCAATACAGAGAGAGAAAACAAAGGAATATCATTCTTACATGAAAAAACAAAGATCAGTGCCAGCAGGAAAATCCTGACAGTGTGTAGGCAGAAAAAAGTACCCATACAAATAACAAAAAAAAGCAGTTTATTGTTTTACTTATATTTAGCCATGACAATGGATATTTATGTCAACAAATACAGCTACATAAATAGCATGTTGCCAGTGCAGTGAATTGTTCTATTCAGCAATTATAATCTTAGGATGGTAACCACAGGAGCACATCCCCACACACATATACAAAGCAATTAAATGAACTGTGCTATTCATGTTTAATACATCCATTACAGTTATAATGTTAGACAAGCAATCACAAATGTAGCCCCCTCTTGAAAACACTCACACACACACACACACACACACACACACACACACACACACACACACACACACACACACACGCACGCACGCACACACACACACACACACACCTGAGGCACCTACCAATCAACATAGTTAAATAAACAGTGAGCTGCGATGACTTCACTGATGAGCTAATCTCTTTTCATTCATTTCCTAATATTGTCACAGGGAGCCCAACAGACAGTCATGGTACAGTGGCCATATGTGATATAATGTTGTCTTCTCAAAATTCCATTTCTGTCAACGACTGCATACAAAACTAAAAATCTTTCACACAGGCTGGTATAACAGAGACCCCAGTACACACATGCATGTATATATGCACATACAAAGACACATACACATGCATGCACATTCACACACACACACACATACAGATATACACACACACACACAGCTTTTTCACATATAAAAGTAATACATGAAGGTATGCTGACGTGCTTAAAACACTATTTTTGCTAATGAACTGTTACAAAAATAAACAACTTTCTCACATAACTTGAATCAGGTATGCATGCAGTCTCACAGACACACACACACACACACACACACACACACACACACACACACACACACACACACACACACAATCTCAGACTTTGCCATGCACCCATATACATTTACCCTTCCACAAACAAACTCCTATGCAATTGATCACACTCATGGAGACACTCACCCATACACACTCTGTAACAGACAGACAGATTTACTGACTGACACTAGCACACACACACAGACACGCACATACACACTGCTACCAGACTATGAATTCTCTACCTAAACTTCATATTGAGACCACCTGAGCAGACATACTCTTTACACACATTCATGCAGCCTTATTTATGCACATACATGTCCATGTACATACATACATTATCATCCACATTAATCTCTCTCCACACCATATCTTTTTTGAACTTACCTGAACTGCAAGAGCTTCCATAAGAGTGAAAGGCTAACTATTTTGTTTTTACTGCTGTCACCTTCTTTATCAATAGTGGAATTTCACCCTTCTAAGTGATTCTCAGAATCACTTGTCCACAGAAGCTGTGAACTGCTGATATTTCCATGGAAGACCTCATGGCCAGTTAGCATTATCCACAACTCTGGTCTGTCATATTATCATTCAGCTCTGTCAGCAAGACCACCCTCTGCTCTGAGGCCCTATAGCAGGAAAACCTCAGCTTAGGGCAGTCTATGACTTGTCAAAGGCTTAGGGCAATGTGTATATCTGCTGAGCTAAGGCTTTGTTATCACACTAAGTCTTTCTGAATCATAACCATAGTCTCACATTAAAAGTAAGAATAAAAATTTCAGAAAAAATACACAAAATTAGTATGTAAAGAACAACGTCACAATGTGTTTACTGTTAAATGATAACTGTAAGAAAACATTACTATGTACTGTTTGGTGCAAGATAAAAACATTGATATGAAGGCATATGCAGTGATAAAAGTGTATGATATTTCATAGAAACTGTTTCAGTCTGTATCCAGTGAAATCATCATCAGCTACCTAAATCACAGCCAACTACATTAAGCATCATTTATTTGTTTACTTATTTCCATTTGGTAGCAAGTTAAGTACATTAGTTTGAAGACCCTCTTCAGAAACAAATTAGGCCATGAGTAAAGTAAACGTATACATAAGGTAAAAATAAACATTTACATATTGTACATACTGTGGAAAGCTATATCATGTACAGACTTTCAATATTTTGGAGAGAGTTTGTCAGTACTGGGCTAGATTTTGGTTGCAATGTGCCATGAAATGCAGAACGAACATCTGTCTTTAGCCATGATGAAGGGAAAAGGTGACTTATTCTGTGCTTGATTAACTAGTTACAAAAGCTTTTTTTTAATTTGGAAACAGATTAAATTGGTGAGTTAATAACTGCTGAATGAGATAAAGTAATTGAAATTAGTGGCAGAAATTGATGCTTTAGTGTTCTGAGAAGAGCATAGTACACTGAGAGGTATTACAGTCACCTTTGTGATGAATCTAAATATTTGACCAAAGTTCTGTAAGGACAACTTCTGCCATGTTTGATGGAAGAGATAGATGAGCATGAGATAAAGCTATTTTAACCAGCCCCATGGAGCAGACTGAAGGAGTTTCAGTATGAAAAAGGTACAGTTGTAGTTGTCTGCATGGTCTTTTACTGATCAAGTCACTCTCATAGCAACATTCAGTCCCAACTCCAGTCTGACTTTCATAGCTCCATCAATGGCTTATAAACCATAAATTACTTCTCAACCCCTCCAAAACCAAAACTATGTTTTTTGGAACTGTTCAGAAAATTCTTTAAGCACCAGACTCTTTAACTATCTTTGGCTTATGCAATCATACCACAGAAACAGTCTTCACCTTCAAATACCTATGATTATTGCTTGACCAATCTCTGAACTTCCGTTTTTATACAGACAGAATGAGAGCAAAAATAAACTCCCTCCTGTTATTGGACCAAATGATCTCTCCTTTTCTATCTCAACCAACCAGAGCAGCCATCAGCATATGAACTACCCATTTTTGCATCTGCCTCCATGAAGAACACAACATTCTAGACAATCTCCAACAGCATATACTGATTCATTACAAAATCACTCCTCAGTGAGCATCACTGTATCACCCTAGGAAAACCTAGACCATGCCTGAAATGGAAAAATATTGATCAGTGCAATACCCTTGTATGAAATATAAACAAACAGATAAATAAATGGATTTACTAAATGCTATCAAGAAGTTGTATTGCATGATGAAGTTATAAAATAAGTAATGATAAAATACTCATCAAGGCTTATTTGTGTATAACTGGTTACTGTTGGTTTGAGATTTACACTTTCCACTTTCCAAAGAAATTTGAAAAAAAAAGTCTTAAGCGATTTAAAAATGGTGGTGTGTCTTAATGATTTATTAGTCACAGGAGCCTCAAATTATCAATACCAAGTCATAGAAAATACCACAGAGACTGTAAGTATATAGATTAAAAATAAAACATGGTCAAATATGAGTTAGGCAAACCACAAACTCAGTATTTGAGGTATGCATGGAATAAAAATGATATTTCTTTCTTCCTTTCTTTTTTTTTTTTTTTTTTTTTGACGAGAAGGCCTCCCAGCATTTATGGAAAAAAAAAGATACAAGCATTCTAGGCTTAGTAAAGTACCATGGAAAGTTTGTCCCTAATTGAATTACAACTCTGGTGCACTTGTATAAATCATTTAAAAAACAGATTCCATGGCAGTACAAGCATCAGGAACAGAGTGATTTTAAGAGGTATAAACAATTATTAAAGTGTGACAAAGTACTGCTATATTATGATCAGCGGATATTTATTATGTACGTGGTATTGAAGTGATTTCAAAATACTATGCCTACTCTTAAGGACTGTCATTGCTTATGCATCTTGAATCTTTTTCCCTTCAAAAGGGTATGTTTTAATATAAATAAATAAGCTATGCCTTTAATTGTCAGAATAAAAATTCCATCAGCACATGTGGGATAAAAGTTTTAAGTTGGATGACAGACTGTAAAGTATTATTGGCCCTTTTCGGGGAATATAAAGATCTGTCTACCATGATAACTACATACACACCTAAAGAGGAACTATTATTATATCTGCCTGTGATTGTCAGATTGAGCTGAAATTCAGTGGCACATGGAAACATTTCCAACCTCTCAATAATCTCATTACTAGAACTGTCTATCTTGATAACAGAGAAAATAATAGGATAGAGTATTGTTTTCAAGAAATTCTAGTAAAGGCTGACTCAGTAGCTGAAATGACTTGAACTAATTCAGAACATTCCAAAGTATTAAGTTATACAGTAGAAAGGTTGCCTCATCAGGTATACAAAAGTTTGAATTATCTGTGGAATAAAGGTTGCGCTGTCCGGAAATTAGAGCAGTTTAGAATAGCTGCATCTGGTCATTGTGGAACTGTAAAAAAATAAACCCCATAGCTCATAAATGTGTTTGGTAGCCAAAGCCAGATGCTGAAACGGAATGCATATGTATGGAATAATCCATGGCAGATCACTCAATGTATCATATTCGGGTTACCTTTGAGACGTGAAAGTATAAGGTTGCAAGTGTATTCATGGACTGACAACTGAAGAAATAGGTCTAGTATTATATACAGTGAATGGATGGACACCATTGTCAATTATGAAACTCATAAAGTTCAACTGAGAAAGTTAGTGTCTCTGGATACAAAAAAAATATCTCAGAGATGGTACGTCTATTTTAATGAAGTTGTATGCAGTGACAATAAATCTTTACTTAGTGAATTATGATGTTTACCAAATATATAAATGACCCTGGCATCGGAATTTGAAAATTATTTGAGTCTCAAGCCTTTGGATTCATTTTGCATGGTTTGCCTCCTAGGGTGTACTCTGATATGACAGTCATCCCTGAACTGATATGTTTAGCAATGTGTCTAAAGCTGAAAAGGGGTTGGGGGTTATCTGGTATACTGAGTCTTGTTATTCTGCTGTGTGCTACCTTGACACATCCATAAAGGTGAGGTCATGCAGCAGTTTAAAATGTGATTGTGCATGACAGCAGTGTTTAGTTAGTAAAGAGCATATAAATAACATGTCTAATCACATGGTGCATTCTTTGTTGCTACAAAAGATTAAGCATTACAAAGCAAGTACTGTATACTAAACTTTAGTCACTAACCAAACAAGCAGGGTAGTGTAATGCAGACAAACTGTACAGAAAATAAACTAGAAATTTTTTACTTCATTGCAAAAACTTTTATAATTCAACAAGCAAGTCTTCAAATCAGCTGATGATTAAGCAGTGGTAGAGCCAATCAACTGGTAGTATGTCTTTAACTGTATCTTCTTCTTCTCTTTGGCTGTTCCCATGTCACCACAGCGGATAATCTGTTTCCATTTCTTCCTGTCCTCTGCATCTTGCTCTATCACACCAACCACCTGCATCTCCTCTCTCACCACACCTATAAACCTTATCTTAGGCCTTCCTCCTTTCCTTTTCACACTCCTAACCTTCCTCCTCTCTTCCTGTCTTCTGGCATGCCTTCCCCCTCTTCTTCTCCTTCAGTCAGCAGTAGCCCAATTTCCACCAACACCCTGTTGGCTAACAGTAATGATGGCAGTCATTGTTAACACGGGCCTCGATTGATCTGGTATAGAAATCTGTATTGTTGTCCCCATATGTCATTTGACAAAAGTTTTAAACCGGATGTCCTTCCTGACGTAACCCTCCCCACTTATCGGGGCTTGGGACCAGCATGAAGAAATGCACTGGCTTGTGCATCATCATCTGTCTATATATACTCTGACATATTTTAAGAGTTAATATATATGGGGGGGGGGGGGGGTCACATCCTGAAATAATTTAGATCAATTGTCATTTAACCACACTTTATTAATATTTGACTGACATTCTGTCCATGCAGAGTTTTTCACTAAGTTTTCTTTCATCTGTTGACATTGTGTATCATTATCTGGCTTTAATACATCCATCTGAAATAAGGGTTTATACTTAGCAATAACATTGTTGGAATGATGCAAGTGGTTGCATGCAGGACATTATGGTAAATGAACAAATATTGTCATCTTTTGCCACAAGTGCTTACAATCCCTATTCTTGGCTTTCAAAGGCAATTGAAATGTATATGTAAAGCTTTTGGCCAGTGCTTTTGTGAGTGGGTGATGATAAAGAAAGGTGAAATGCTTAATTTCAGTTTTAATATCTTGCTTTGTTTTTAGATGAACTCTGAGTCACGATCGCTAACAATTTGTTGCAGTAGTAATGCTGTCCTTGCAAATTAACACATAATACCATGCCAGACATTGTCAGTTGGACACATATTATTTCTGTCCACTTTCAATGTACATCCACTTCAGATAGAAACTTTGAGCTTCTGCAAAGTCAGGAAGCATGTACTACCCTGCTGCAGATATAATTTCAAAGGGCAAAGGAAGGCAAACAGTAATTCGGCTTGGACTTTATGATGTCTAGTGCAGCTTCTGGTTGTCTTCACTCTCTTTATAAATACCAGAGTGCAGTAAAACATTCTAGGCGAGGGATTTCATTTTGAATTTTTCAGGTATTGCTTACATACTCTGGCCAGCCCTATGACATATAACCTGGTTAGGCTGTCTACTCTGGGACCTCATAACAAATGTTGTTGACATGGAGATGTAGCCTGTTACTAATACCAAAACAGAGGAACAGCTAATGATCATCCAAAGGACACACCTTCACTACTAATCCAGCTATACCTGTGACAGTACTGGATCACTCCTGTTTTCTCTATGCAAAGTACCATTCATCACAGACAACTTGCACAATAAATAACGTGCAGCATATATCACCATTGGATTCCCCTGGTTGGGTCTTAAGGCTTTTCATATGGCAGCTGTAATAGTCCACTGACATATCTATGTTGCTTTACTTTCTTTTGATCAATGCTCTAACAATATCCCCCTACAAACAGAGTCACTGTTCCAATCAATCTGCAGTCATTGTGGAGTATCCAAGATTCATCTGAAAATAATTAGCAATGGTTGATAATCTGTAGCCAGTAAACATTTTTTGCATGTGGATATTGATTACAGTTTCTTGCTCCCTAGACACGGCCAAAGGTCCTCTATCTAAATAGACATGGGGGGGTTAATAAAGCCTATACGGTCTTTTTTACCATATAGGCACCATACCATGCTGCTTATATGAAAGAAAGCAGTTTTTTGATTCAGTAAGCACTGCTGGGCGGCGCACATGCACGCACCAATCCAGGAAGTTCCATGGCATGCATATCACCTCATAAGTAGGTGAATCTCATGCAAATGAGGCAGGTAGAGTGATCCAGCAAGCAGATAGTCAGCTCTGCAGACCCCGTGTCAGTGTCTATAGTGTACACAAAAAAATTCCATGTACAGGAATCTAGACAGACAAAAGGGGCTATAAAAATGTAGATAGATGGACAGAAATGGCATACCACATACAGATATGAGTGAAACTATCCCCTGTGTGTCTGAAAAGTTAAAGAAAATATGTTAAAATAATACTTTTTTAAATAATCTGGGCATAATTGTGTGGTGCACCGCAGTGCACAAACATGCCTTATAAAAAAAAAATTTGGAAAAAAAACAAAATTAATATTATGTGACAGAAATGTATTATAGGACCCTGTGTGGAGTAACTGCAATGGTGCATTGGTGCTGTAGCTAACGTGGCAGGGCTTTGAAATGTGTAGTTTCCAGGCTGTGAGAATGGCTCCCTATGCAAATGAAGTGGAGTTAATGAATAGCATAATGGGGTAATCGTGTCTGCATATCCCCTCCGTGTAGGCAGAGAACCATGCTGGTGTCCACACAAGATGTAGCTGACATCAGGGGGTGTGTCCAATGACTTCTAAGCTGATTTACTGGCTACAGATTATCAAACATACCTGTTTGTATGATGCACCAGCATGCTGAGCGTGTCCTTTTGAAGGGGGGGGGGGTGTAGTGACTTCTAAGCTTTGTTTAGCTAAGGGGTGGGTGTTACCATATGTTTGCATGGAGTGCTGCCATGCTGAGTGTGGAAATCTGGGGGGGGTGTCCACCAAGTGCTAAGCTTTGTTTACCTATGGGGCGCATGTTTGCATGGTGCACCTTAGTGCTGAGAGTATCTAAAAGCCAGTGACATATTAATTAGTTTTAACCTTTGTTTAACTTAAACTAGGGCCATTAAATGATGTTAATGATATACTAGGCAGGTGGAATGCATCATAGATAGCCAATCACGCAGTCAGCACCTACAGCAGAGCACTATAAAGTATGCATACACCATACAATCTGATTTCTCTCCTATATTCTCTACCATTGGAGTACAGACTTGGGAATTTTAATTGAAAGAATGCTAGGGCTGCTGCATGTCTGCTACATCTGTATGTGCTAGATGCTGAAGTCAGTGCTACTGCTGATGCTAACAATAGGCCTAGGCAGAGAAGGAGAAGAGTGTTCAGGGCCAGGGTAACCTTCCAGGAGCTACATGAGCTGGAGATTGTAGAGTACTACAGGGTGGACAGAGACATACTATAAGAATTCACTGAGCTCTGCCATGCTCAACTCAGAGCCAGAGCCAACAGAGGGGAACCCACACCAATGGAAACAAAGGTATGTGCAGCTCTTAGGATAATAGCCGCATGTACCTTCCAAAGACCAACTGGGGATATGATGGGGGTTTCACAGGTATCAGCATCCAGGGTACTCCACCAGTTCCTAGATGCCATGCTACCACATGCCAGTGAGTACATTTATTTTCCTCTCATCCCTGAGGCGAGGGCCTGCAATATGCAACACTTCTACCATGTAGCACACTGCACTAACCTGAGGTACTGGGTGCCATAGATTGCATTCATGTACACATCAAGGCACTACCCAGTAAGGAGGGTAGAATCTATGTCAAATGCAAGGGGTACCACTTCATCAACTGCCAGGTCATCTGCAATACCCAGGGCATCATCACGAATGTGTGTGCTGGCAGCCCTGGCAGTTATCATGTCTCCCATACTTGCCAGGCATCACAGCTGTACCAGTTGTTTTGCTAGGGGGGGACATCTTACATGGCCATTTACTGGAAGATGCTGGCTGTGCACTGGAACCGTGGATGATGACACCCATCAGAAATGCACACACATCCATGGAAGTACACCATAATGAGGCACATGTACAAACTAGAAACATCACAGAGCATGTGTTTGGGATTCTGAAGTCACTGTTCTGGTGCCTCGATATATCTGGTGGAGTCCTGCAGTTTTCTGCAGTCACATGTGCACAGATGTTCACAGTATGTGCCATTCAACACAATATGATCCTGTGGAAACAGTTGCAGCAGGATCAGTAAAGGGAAGGGATAGAGATCCCCCAGCAATGCATAGGTCACCACAGCCACACTCACAGGAGGACTCTGAGGAGGAATCCCCTGATGATGTCCCTGTAGGCAGATGTAGGTGTGCCCAGTACACCCTGGCTTTGGCTAAGAGACAACGTATAGCACTGTCACTGACAACCTAGGGACCTAGGGACTGACACCTTACTCCTACTCACATACATATAGTAAAATTGATGATGTCTGACAACCCACACAACCTGTATCTATCCATGTATTGACTGTGTACTGCTTGCATCACACAGAGTCAGCCCTGAGCCACAGGCCTGTCATCTGCTGCATTTGCAAGATAAGTCTCTAACCTACATACTATTTGTAACAATTAACATAATATGGTATTATATATATGGATCTGTTGCAATTTTGCAAGGAAATATAGTGGGCTATGTGTACAGAAGTACCATCCACATGGGATTACAGATACCCAGTCCAATAGTATTAGCAGACAAGGCAGTCTCAAGGCTGTAACATAGTACTCTATCACACATTGCATGTTCCACGTAAAGCAGAAATAACAACATACATATTTATGGTATCGATTGTGTGATGAATGACACCTCTCTGTCTGGTAACCTGTGGGGCTCAATGGATTAGGGATGTTAGCATGGGTGATGGTCTTGATGGTTGTTCTAATCTAGGAAGTATTTACATCTTTTGCATGTGAGGTATGATTATGTTGGTGTTTTCACATACTGTCATTCTGTGTGTGATGTGACATTATGAACCTCAGTCACATATTATGTACAGCAAACAGCTGGTGAGTCCTGTGGACATTTTGAGTGAAGCAAATGGAGCTGTAGTGACCTCACAGTCCTTATTTTCCTCAAGAAGACAACATCATAACAGGAGGTATTACCAACGAGGCGAATGCCATAGGTAAGTTGACTGCTTTGATGCAGCAACTCATGAACCGAGTTGACACTTTGTCAAGGAAGACTGAAACAAAAAAAAGTAATGCTGTTAGAACAATGGCTGGAATAACATCCACTAGCTTAAATGCAAGTGGGCAGGTACTGACTTATGCTGAAGTTTCGAATGCAACTCTTAATTGTAGCTCAAATGGGCATGGGGCTACTAGCCCAAATACTGTAAATATTGTGATTAATAATACACCTTCTAATGGCAACCATCAAGAACTGTCTCAGAGAAATTTTGAATCTGTTCCCGCTATAGCAGATTATCTCAGAGGACCAGTGTGTTTTGGAACTAATACTGACACCAATGCCTCCAATGAAAGTGGTGATCCATCCTTAACCACCAACTTAAACAAATTTGACAAAAAATTTGCTCAAATAAACTTCAACTAGAAATTAGTTACTTACAAGAATGTATAACTAAAGGTTTGGTACCCAAGGGTTTGCGTCAATGGAGGTATCCCATGGGCTTAATTAACAAATCCAACTTCCATCATGAACTTATCTGCCTTTTTGACAGACAAGGGTTCGAGTTTCTCGAAACCCTGATTAAACAAGGTTGATGTTTAAAAAGTGAACTGGAAATTTTGGAGTGTAAAATAACCTCTGATGTGGACTTTATAAGATATAGATTTGACTATGCTCATATTTGTTCTATTGAAATTAAGAAAAAGAAGATTTTGAGGGATACTAATGAATATGCAAAAGGCATTGCTTATCCCCCCGCCCCCAGAGCCAATAAATCCAATAGTGAACCATGAGATTGCTGAGGTGCAATGCCCCCTAGTTGACAATGATAATGACGAGATGGATGACAACACGAAGCAAACTAACCATTTAAGGTGTAGCAAGAGGCTTAGGAATGGCGGAGGTTCACAAAATACAACATTGGGAAACATTAACAACTATAACCCTCAGGATTTTCAGGGAGCTCGGAAAAAGCAACCGCACTATCAACAGAATGCCAGAGGAGAAGGTCAGCAACAATGGAAGAAACAGAATTGATGCAGGAGATAGTACAAACCCCTATAACTAAACCGTACAACCTAGTAAGTACAGAGGGGGATTTTAAAGTCTATAACTTTACTGATCTACATGTGGACACTAAATTAGTTGACCTACTTTCTAAGGGCCTTTCCTTTGTGCCTGATAAGAAAGCTGATTTGGCTAAAACCATTGTAGATTTAAAAATTTTTGTTTGTAAATTAAACCTGTCAGTTCTTATGGGTAATACTCCTACACTGACAAATGAATTAAAAGTTTCTAGCTTATTTAACCCCCCCTCTGCATGCTACATTAGCTTTATTTGAGAGGATTTGTGAGATGGATATTCAATCTGCTTTATGTGGGGTTAACTTGACTAAGGGACACATCAACAACACGTCTTCTGAAGATCATGATTTCTTGCGATTTTTAAAGGCACATGAAGTTAGGGTTATGAAGCCAGACAAAGGTGGTGAGCTCATCTTTAGGAATGAAAATGAATATATACAAAAAATGCTCACTTACTTAGACAGTGATAGTTATTATCATGTAAGTCTAAATTAAGTTAATATTGCCTATAAAAAAGTGAATGGCATTCTCAATTATTTGTTCTTAGAAGGAAGTATTAACATGGACACTTTACAATATTTAACTATTCTAGCACCAAAGACACCAGTTCTATTTGGATCTTCCAAAATACATAAAAAACTTGAATAATCCACTGTTTAGACCAGTTGTGGATGGGAGAGGATTGATAACATATTCAAGTGCTAAATTTGTGGATAGCAAGTTGAAGCCCATTATTAAGAGCAAAAAACAGATATGCCCTGATTCATGGGGGTTCTTAGATGGTATTAACAAATTGGAATATAATGAGAATTATAATTTTCTCACAGTGGATATTAAAGACCTATACACTGTAATACCACAAGACATATGTTTAGACTGGATTAGAGCACTCATAACACATAAAGGCATAGAGAGCAGGGATATAAATGTTATAGAAACACTATTGGATCTAATTTTATCCAATGACTTTATGCTCTTTAATGGTGAATTTTACAAACAAAAAGCAGGTGTAGCCATGGGGGCACCATGCGGGGGTAGCTTCATGGCATACTGGGAGAAGGAGCTATGAATAATCTATTCCAACAGCACACCATTTGGTACACTAGATACCAAGATGACATGTTTTTTATTTGGAATGGGGATGCTAGTACAATTGAACCCTTCATAGAAGATATTACAAAGCTTACAGAATTTTTAGAATTCACCTTTTAGTTTGCAACAGAGTCCATCCACTTTTTAGATGTGCAGTTGTCAAAATACAGGCCCAATAATAGATATAGGACTATCATATAAAAGAAGCCTACATATTCAAATGCATTCCTGCATTTTTCTAGCAGCCACCCCAAAAAAAGCAGTAATGAAGGGGCAGTTAGTAAGAGCTGCTAGGATGGTTTCATCTGAGGCAGATTTTTTAGCAGAATGTAATTTATTGAAGGGTATGTTTTTAATACGAATGTACCCTGAATAGTTATTTGATCAAATTTGGGTAGAAGTGTCCACTAAGAGAGCTAGGGGGCATTTTAAGCCTATTTTACACAGAGGATTGACATTGATGTTACTACACAAAATCTGATACACGAGCTAAGGCCTATGTTTTTGACAACATATTCACTGAATGCAAAAATGATTTCAAACATTTTGCATAAGAATTGGGCCCTAATTTCAGAAAATACCCATATCTGTAAAAAACTGGATGGCCCTCTACATATAGCATACTGATGAGGACAGAATTTAAAGAACATCCTAGAATTTCAAAGTGAAATAACTAATAGATGTTCTGGCATGTATAAATGTGATAGATGCCACCAATGCCAACACATTAAAGTTGGGAATAAATTTACTATTAGAGATATAGAATACTTAGTAAATATAAAGGGATTGTTTACGTTGCACTATGTCAGCAGTGCCAATCTTTCTACATAGGAAAAACAGAAAAATCATTGAAACAGAAAATCTATGAGCATATATACAACATAAGTAAAAAAAAACAACCACAAATGCTTTAGCTAGGCAGACCTTAGAAAATCCCACTCACAAGTTTCTATTTACTATTCTCCACCAGGAAAAACATAATGTTCGGGGGGGGGGGGGTCCTTGGCAGCTGAAATTAGAAAAGAATGAACTTTTGTGGCAGATCCGTACATATGCTCGTATTCCCCCAGGCCTTAATGAATATGCCTCAATTAAATGTATTTTGAAGCTAAAAGCTTTAGATAGGTGAAACTTATATACTTATTGTATATTGATTTGTACTTTTATAAGCTTTAGATTATTTTAAATGTAACATAATTTGTTAATGTCTTAACAATGTCTTAACATTTTAATGTTTATGAAATCTAAGTATAATATGTTCCAGGTTTAAAAAGGAAAAGGTTTTTAAGTAAGGTTTTATGTGCATGACAACTTCAGTGTTTGGTTTATGAGTCCCTTCTTGGTTGAACTCATCTAGTTTAAAACATTTACATATTTGATTGTTCAATTAAATCAGTGATTAACTTATTAACTTATTAATGAATGTATAAAAACTATAGCATTCTGGGAGAATGATGTCTGAAGAAGTCTAAGTATTATTTTAGACGAAAGCGCTAACATTAATATCTTGAGAAGATTACAGCTACTTCGTTTTTTGTATCTACATTTTCAGTGAAGTACAGTACTGCAGAAACAGGGACAGATGTCAGTGTCTGCAACATACCTCTCAACCTCTTAGTGCAAGAAATCTAGACAAAGCCCAACAAAATGGGGGGACAAAGGCCCATAAATAGGGGCATATTTTAAATCCTGGTCTTACAAACCTAAAAAGTTGCTAGAATAACAGGGTTTGTGTTAACATATGTATTTCTGAAGGATTTGAAGACAGAAAGTCAAATGGATGCCATTATGTAGTGACTGCAGTCGACAGATCATCCAAGTGATGTACCAGAAACCACAACTATTATGAGGAACAGACCAAGAATATGAGCCAAAACTCTGGACAGTCTGTAAAAATCTGGACAGTTGAGAGGTATGGTCTGTAAAACACAAAATCCTGGACTGGAGTACATGTAGGTTTGGCCTGGAGTCACCTTATGAGTACTAACAGTCCCACTGAGTGCTATTCTGTTGCCACATCATCAGAATGACCTGTCGTGTAGAGATATGTCTATACATATAGACATATACGTATACATATCCATCTGCACTATCCTTCTTTCACATACATAATATATGTAACAGCATGTAGTGTCAAATAGATATATACCAATATTTATAGCTATATGTATTACAATGATATATAGACTCTCCCCACATATCTACATAACACATATACATATCATACAGACACTGTTACATTTATATATACAACCATGCTAATTACATAAAAATGTGTATGGATGTCTGCATTGTCCTGCATACTTTTATAATGGCGGGTAATTCTGCACTATCACACAGCCATACTGTTTCTCAAAGGATCCAAACTAAGGGTGCATCAGTACATAATCCACTTACCTACAGACCCCTGTGCTTGCTGGATGTTACCATGTAGACAGACACAGGTGAGAAGATGGTGTAATATATAATGTTGTGAATGCACGCATGGACAGGGCACATTGTTCCTGCCCACAGGTTTGCCTATCTAACTGCAAGCAGCCACATATGGCCATACTGGTAACTGTACACACAAAGCTAGGATGGTAACAGTTATCCCATTGCTAGGATATTAGATGCAGATAACAGTATGAAGAAATATCACTCTGCAGGCCACAGATGCTGTTCAACACAAGCCTAGTTTGTGTAATGCACAAGTACTGTGTCTGCAATCACATATACAGCAAACTCAGCCTGTGGCACATGCAATAAGTACTGTGATCTAATGTGTATAAGAGTAAATAGGTAGGGGTTCTAATCTCACTCCAGGCTAATTGGTGTGTGTGTGTGTGTGTGTGTGTGTGTGTGTGTGTGTGTGTGTGTGTGTGTGTGTGTGTGTGTGGGCATGAGCACGCACATGTGTGTGTGTGTGTGTGTGTGTGTGTGTGTGTGTGTGTGTGTGTGTGTGTGTGTGTGTGTGTGTGTGTGTGTGTGTGTGTGTGTGTGTGTGTGTGTGTGTGTTTGTGTGTATCCCCTGCAGAACACCTGACATGCTTTCATGGGCTAGCCACTTGCTTTGGCTATGTACTTTTCCACCTTATGCCTTGCTGCTGACCCCCACACTGCCCTCTTCTACAAGCCCTGATGATATCATCCACCTTAAGACTACCATGTGACAGAGTAGCATCAGACTTAAGCTGTGGCACATGCAATAAATACTGCGATCTAAAGTGTATAAGATTAGTAGGGGGTTCTAATTTCGCTGCAGGCTATTTGGTGCGTGCTTGTGTGTGTATATCCCCCTACAGAACAACTAACATGCCTTCATTGGCTATCCACCTGCATTGGTTATGATCCTTTTGGCCCTGTACCTTGCTGCTGGCCCCAAACTGCCCTCTACTACATGGCCTGATGATATCAACCACCTTAAGACTACCAGCTGACAGTTTAATATCAGACTTAAGCTGTGGCATATGCAATAAGTACTGTGATTTGAAGTGTATAAGACTAGATAGGTAGGGGTTCTAATCTCACTCCAGGCTACTTGGTGTGTGTGCATGTCAATACGGTATAAATATGATGGGTCTATATTAGAACATTGAAGTTTTAAAACGTTGAATGTTCTAATATCGAACCCAAAACAGTGAGCACTGAAAATAGCGAAGCTGCAGAACATTGAATTCTTTCCTAGGGAAAGAATTTAGTGGGCCATTTCTGTGGTTTTGGTATTTCCTCCACTGTGGTGCGAAGGTTATGGACCGGGTTAAGGTAAGTGTATGAATGGACCGGGTTAAGGTGAATGTGCGATAGTTATGGACATTAGGGTTAGAGAGCGGGTAAGGTGAGTGTGTGATAGTTAGGGACCTTAGGGTTAGGGAGCAGGTAAGGTGAGTGTGTGATAGTTGGGGACCTTAGGGTTAGGGAGCGGTTAAGGTGAGTGTGCGATAGTTACAGACCTTAGGGTTAGGGAGCAGGTAAGGTGAGTGTGCGATAGCTATGGACCTTAGGGTTAGAGTTTGGGTTAAGGTAAGTGGATAGATAGTAGTGTATGCACGGTTTAGTGTAGGGCTAGAAGCAGGGTTTTGTTAAGTGTATGTGTGTGGATTATTTATTTTGGTGTGCTTGTGTTGTGTGTGTGTTTTCTCGGAACAGCGAATTTTTTCCCTGTGAAAAAATTCACTGTTCTGAGCTTTCGATTATATCACATTTCGAAATTCCAAGTTCGAGCTTCTGGTGTTCGATATTTTGGAATTTCAATAATGTGATATAGACCCAAATATGATCACCTTGGTAACGTAGAAATAGGTAGGGTTTTGCAGTGTTTTATTTGTAGTGGGTGATGTGGCCCCCCCAAAGGACTGACCACACCAAGGCCTGCTGATGTCAAACATTAAATATCCTAAACTGATAGTACTAGCAGACATGAGGTGTGTTGCATGCAACACGTACTGTGATCTGTAGCGTGTACCATTACATAGGTACATCCTCTCAACTGCATACAGCCAAGCTGCACTATGTGTGTGCCTTGGTGCATTCTTTATGCAGTGATTGGAAGTGGTGCTAGCCTCAGTGTAGCTGTGTTTGTATGTGAGCCTCTTAGAGCATGTTACATCATGTTATAGAACCATAGGAGATTTGAACTTAACTAGCATAATAGCCAAACAGCTCTCACAATCATAGACATGTTTATACCCATAGTTAAACAATTGGTACATATTAACCAGTCCATGAGAGACACAGGCAGGTGCCCTGTGCAGAGATGACAGTTGCCCAGCCAGTCATATAGAGGGCATGTGCTGAGGTGCATGGAGGTGCTCTGTGTGCCATTAGACAGGGTTCTATTTCAAGGATGTGTTTATGTCTGCTAGACAAATCTCTCCTACTAGCATGTATCACTAATGTCACATACTAGGTTAATGTCTTTACAGTGAGTTATCCATCTACCATGCCTCCTACAGATAGGCAATATATGCAATCAAGCAGGGTCACACATTGCCCTGAATGCAAGGCACAGTTCACCTCTGGGTAGTCAATATGCCATAGGCGACAATGACATTCATTGCAGACGTCCCCAATGAATACATACTGAAGGCATGAAGTGTCCTTGTGAGGGATCATACTGTTGTGTGCAATTGCCATTACTGCTTGGAAAGATACATCACCATGTGGCCATTGCACTCAGATATTGGCATTCTGAGGGAAAGTACATGGAGGTTAAGAGTATGTCACTTACTGGTGACTGTGGCCTCAGCTATGACATATGGTTCTTGCCATACCACTGTAGAGACATGGTAATCTGAAGCACATTAGGTGTAAATCTGTGTTGCCAGGTCTCTGTGCCCAGTTCTTTCACTCCCAAGTATGTACATCACTTGTTGTGACTGATGTGCTATGTACCAGGTACATAGGTCTAGCTGATGGAAATAATGCTACATATATATTTGTATGGATTTTCTGGCCATTACTATGTCAACAGGCATGTGTTTGCAATACCCTCTTGCAGGATATTAACATACCACAGATACTCTATGAGTGCTCACAAGTTACAGACATCAGCCAACATTGTTAGCCACAGTCAGTCAGTAGTTCAGTGTATGGTGGATAAATGGAATCCAAGCAGTAAAGGACCAAGGACTGCACCCTGGTGAGCACTGCTGCATACAGATCAGCTATTGGAGGTGGATGTCCCTATGTTGCATATGTGTGCCATCAATGGGCCACGTAGCAACCCCTACAATGACAGTATCATGTATGTCTAAGTGGGTGCTTTGCAAATATTGCCTGAGCAGGAGATATAGATAGGTGGCTTGCCTCAGTGTGAGTGTTGTATGCCCTGATGTACCTTCACCCAGGTCCCTTGTGACTGCCTCGGACATGTCCAGTGCATGTAACTGTCATGCTCCCCTTAGCACACATCCAAACTATGTACAGTCAACTGTGTGTAGATCACATATACGTGTGCTTATCAGCTCCATGATGCCCCTATGGGTATACAGATATAGAGATGTAGACAAAGAGGTCTTTAGTTCTGTTGCCCTGTGGATGCACCACCTCTGCTCAAGGGTGTAACAGTTGCCATTATCCATCCAGCTGGTGTGCAGCCAGTGCTGTCAGTATGATTGCAAGGGTTGCCCAATGGTGTTAGTAATCTTTGTCAGATCACATATGAGATACAGCCTGGTATGTTAGCATGTGCAATAGATGCTGTGTATCTTCCATTTAGTGGCCAGTTACAAACTGCTCTATAAATAAGGAAGTTAAGGGATAGGGTGTAGGAATGTCATGTGTCACATGTGCTAGAGACAAGGGAGTGTAGTTGACACAGACAGTGAGGGATTACAGGTTAGGTATGAGTATAGACCCACCATATGTGGCATCATGACGTATGAGGTCAGTGACAACCTGGGCCTGTCCTTTGAAGCCACACATGTAACTACACAGCATCTTGTGGTTCTGCTTTGTGTGGGTGGCTAATTGTATTACTGACCATGTCTACACAACATCATAACAACACTATGTGCTTCTTTGGGATGAGGAGGAAGTGCCTCTATGTTAGGGGAGGCACCCTCATCCCAAATATCACACAGCACTGTCCACCTGTTATTGTACAGCATGCTAATGGCAATTCTCCACCAGTCAGGATTGCTGAGCAATGATGAGCCTGCATCTCAACTGTCTCATGCAGTTGTAATGATACTGACATAATGCATGAATGTACAGCACTGCATACTTGTCTGTCCCATCTGAAGGGGGAGGAGCATTCACACTATGTTAGCCATCCCACAGAGGGTAATAAATGGCTTTCTTCACATATATGTCTGTATTGTCTGTAAGGGGAGCTATGTGCTGGTTGTTCTCAGGAGACTGTGGCAGGTCCCACCAGGGAGGACATCCCATGGGGGGTAGTAGGGGGTCAACCATATTGGTAGACACATGATGCAATACTTTGGTTCCCCGTATGGGGATGTCATGTCACAGCTCCAAGGCATAGTAGGTAAGGTCCTGGACCATCCTTTGGGCAAGTGAGCTGCAGCATGACTAAGCAACAGTGTGTACATATTACATGTCCCTAACATGTATGTCTGTGCTCTGTACAGACACCTTGCATGACTCTCTTGTTGCAACATGCTGGAAGTAACTGCAATACTTAGTTGCACAGAGGACAACTAGCAGGTAGTGCCAAGCAGTGTCCCCAGATCTCTAAATCATGTCACCTGACATGTCATGATAGCAGTTAGAGTGGATACAAGCAATAGCACTGTCATGCACCAATTGGCATTGGACCAAACACTGTTACTTTTGCACAAGGCCATAGCATGCCTACCATCTGTGACAGGCAGAGCCCATTGACTGTTACACTATGCAATTGATGTTGGACATCAGTCTCACTCCACCGTCCTTGGTCTGACAAGGTGTATGAGAATAATAGGCCAGCAGGCCATCCTGGAAACTGTGTATGTCACATACAGAGTGTTATGTCAGCAGGTGAATAGGCAAGTGTCTGAGAGCCATACTCTGAGAACATAGCATTGGAAGACATTGCTGCAATGATGCCAGTCACCAGTGGAGCTCACCATTCTCCATTATTGGCATACCCCTTCTAGCTATTCCCTCTCTGCAGTCACAGCCACTGTCAGTAACCTCTGACTGAGTACATCAGCAGGTGAATGCATAATAAGAGCCGTCATAGAGTACCTCACAGTATCACCAGTTAACCAGGATGGTCTAGGACACAATCAGTTGTCTGAGCCACTGACAAACACTAACTGCTAACAACTGTACAATACTATTCTGAGGGACATCATCCAGCCCTGAAAAATACTGTAGTGTCCTTACACAGTTAAGCCAGTACACATGACATTATGGATACTGAGAGTATTGTAGCCTTTGACTTTCACTGGTTGGCAAGATGTGGGGATCCATTCACTGTTGTACAACCTATACCAATAGGTTTGGGATGTAAATCTCAGACTGCCACTGCTATACTGACTGTGGCAGTCATCACATCTATCATTGTGTGTAATGGCACCCTTGCTATGTCACTACACAGGCATATTGTACAACTGTGGCAGCCACACTGGTCCCATTGTATACCAATACACAGTGTAGATAACATGTCCTTTGGAGTCTGTTTTACAACCATATATGTGTAGTCTGTCATCTAAATGCTTTGAAGGGTATGTGTATAGCTCCATACAAGGAGGTGTCAGATCCCGCTGTGTACCTCTCATATATCCATGACAGGACTAGCAAAATACCTTTCAAATGTACAGATTTTCATGTCCAGATTTTTGCCTCATATTTTGTTCCATTTTTCATAAAATTATGTTTTTTTGGCAAATCAAGTCAGGCAATGACAGACATTTGAGTTTCTGATTTCATATCCTTCGGAAAATGCATGCTAATGTAAAACCTGTTATCCTATCAACTTTCTAAGTTTGTAAGGGCAACATTTAAAAATCGTCCCTATTTTTGAGCATTTGCCTCCCCCCCATTATTTTTGTCCAGATTTCTTGCACTAAGAGGAGGAGGTGCAAGACTAGCACATGTCTCACCTGTTCAACATGCTGACAACATCAGCGTGTTATACATAGTATATGCTGGACAGACAGGTATGTAACACAGATAGCACATCCTCCGTGAACCAGACCCTTATGTATGTAAAGCACACATCTGTGTATGTTACACATTGGGATGCAGAACATAACAATCATAACTGGTGTCAGGCAACTGTTGGTACTGACACAGGATATATGTAGGTGGGTCATCTCCATCACCACAGCTTGTAGATGTGTTAGTTCCCAAAACCCTGGTGACACTTATCAAGGGTAGCAGACCTTTTCACAGCTTATGGATGCATAACTATGCTGAATGCCATCAATGTCCTTGTTAGCCTGTTTACACATATGAACCTATGGAGCCATGCACTTATAATGCTGTACCTTGATGAAGATGTATTTCTCCTGTGCTGCTTTATTTCTGCTGTGTATCCATAGGGTATCCCAAAAGACTCCTGTAACAGAAACATAAACAGGCCTGTGACACACCTGTCATTATGTAACTATACAGCCAATCATACAACATAAGGTACGCAAAAATATGTGGCATATTCATGACAAATGCCTGCATACAGTATCTGCCGGTAACCACTACAAGTCACACTGCAGTACACAACTACATCTTAATTTATATAGTCACCCTGTGCATCAGACACATAGCTTCATTTCCCTGCATCGATGGTGATGATGATAGGGATGTGGCACGGGTACCATCACTTGCACAGGGTGTTGTGTTGGGATGCAGGAGGACTGGGCTGGCCCAAATGGTTGACAGCATGTGTGAGAGTCAGTAAGGGGAGCACGTAAGATGGACCATGGAGAGGTGCCATGTGTGTGTAGGTGACCTGCATTTGACAGTGGTGTATGAGTGTGTGTGTGTACACACACAAGCTCAGTGCTAACCTTACACATATGTATGTTGGACAGCTTTGGACCATACATGGTAGAGTTGACAGTTTACCATCTCCAGCCACGAACACGGGAACTGGCTTTGCCAGGAGTTGTACTGGCACCTCCATGCCCAAGGTCAGAAGTGGTGCTAGTACCTGATTGTGACTGCTGTCTGCTGGTACCATGTCCCCCACAGGATCACCCAGGACCATGAGCCCATGACCTGCCACATTGTGGTGTGGACAGCACACTCCCCTCTGTAGCTCTGAGTGTACTGCCACTACAGGAGCATGATTGTGCACAGCCACTTGGAGTCTCAGAGATGTGGTTGCTGACCTACGTCCACTTTTCCAATGCTCAACTCCAACCAGATGTTCCAGCACAGACAACATGCGGTCCAAGACAAACACTGTCTCAGTCCACCTTGTGTCCACTGCATCAGTAAAAAAAAAAAATCACTTAAAAAAAAAAAATAATTAAAAATGTCTAAGCTTGTTTCCTGCCTTTCCTGTGGGTTGTCTAGTCTGGATACAGATTTGCTTTGTCCAGGACTATTTGTGGGATTCTGAGCCCCCAAGCCTTTCTGTGTTGGAGGGAAGCCTTCTAGCTTAATTAGCCAGCTTTTTAGTTTCAGCACTCGTCTGTTTCTTTGAGCTCAGCACTTGTTCAGAACTTATTGTAAGCACTAAATAAGCTACAAATTACTACATCACTCAACTTTCCTCACTGTCTAGAGGAAAACAGTTTCTAGTACTTAACAAATAAGCACCTATCCAGGCATGTCTAGGAGTCAGCTCCCGGTGTTTTCTCCTGTCTACCTGATGAATCTGAGCATCTTGGGGCAATGCAGCAATTGCCTCATGTACACAGACAACCCTCTCCTCATACCACCCAACACTACAACCTGTGAGAGATGCACTTGTATAGCCAAACTGGAAGCAATGCTCTCTACACATAAGACTGAACTAGACAGTCAAGAGGAGAAGGTAAACACTTGCAACACACCACACTCAGCACATAGTCCCTCAAAACCTACACCACCAAAACACACACGTAGAAACAAAAAACACACACCTACATTCCCAGAGGCTCTCAGTAAAAACCTGCCCAAGCAACAGGGACCTCCAAAGCAGAAACACAAGCAACCTCCACCCCCCCAACACAACCCAAATGACACATAGCCCACAAACTCAGTGTGCTACTCAACCACAGACCATAAGGCATAAGAACATACCCAACACTCTAGTCATAGGTGACTCTATAGTCAGGCACACTGATGTTCCACTCACCAGGCTAAACAAGGAGAAAGTTACTGTCAGCTGCCTGTTGGGTGCCAGGATCTGCCACATAATGCATGCCCTCAGGTCACTCCACAACAAGTACAAATATGACTCTGTCATTGTCCATGTTGGTATGAATGACCTGAGACATACCTACCTGGACAACATGAAAAGGGACATAGAGGAGCTGTCCGATCTTGTAGCCCAGGCAGGTATGACCCTAGCCCTGAGTAGCATCCTGCCATCACCCAGAATTATACCACAGTACAAGGGCAAAATGATCGACTTCAACAATTGGCTAAGCTTCTGGTGTCATTTTAAGGGGATCCAGTATCTGTCAGCCTGGGATGACATGATCGACAAACCACAATGGTTTGCCAGAGATGGCCTGCACCTGTCGCCCCTGGGATTCCGGATACTGGCTAAGGCTCTAGCCATGCCTATAGTGCCTTTTTCAGGAAAGGTTAAAATGACAAATTCACCACCATAACAGGTACAAGCAAGAAGAATCAGAGCGTATTGCTACTCAATGCTAGAAGTCTAAACCTCAAAATGCACTCACTCGAGTCACTCCTTAAAATGGAGAACATCAACATCTGTGCAGTGATAGAGACCTGGTTCAAGGCTCCAGACAGTACCCCTGCATTACCAAGCTATAATTCATACCACACCTTTTGGCCACCTAACCTGGACCGAAACACTAAAGGCAGAGGCGTGCCCATATTCATTAAGGATATCCACACCTCCAGGCTAGTTGCACGCATAATGCATCCGAGATTATCCAAGTGCAACTAACTCTGGGCAAGACCACAATCCAAATTGTAGCTTGCTACAGATCCCCCACCATGCCCCAGGATTTCCACTCCTCATTTCTTGATACACTGGAAAATATTAGGGTACAACCTAACACCCTAATAATGGACGATTTCAACTACCCCACCATTAACTGGGAAAACTACTCATGTACCAACTCTTGTGCTCAATGTTTTCTGGAATTCATAAATTCCAATGCCTTGGATCAACTGATCCACACCCCCACCAGGGGCAGCAATATCCTAGACCCGGTTATTACCAACATGGGCAACCGGTGCTCCACACCAGAGGTCAATTCCTTGTTGGTCAGATCCGACCACAAGCTAATCACCCTAGACATCCACATCCCTCCCCCACCCTCCATTAGGGAAACCACAGTAAAAAATTTCTCCAAAGCCAACTTCATGCTTCTTAAGACAGAAGTGGCAAACTTCACAACACCCATGCTGATGGACAATAGAGGTGTATGACTGCTGAATCCTACACAAATGCACTTTATAAGCACTTACATGAGTGCATGGATTGTGCAATCCCTAACAGAACTAAGATGCTATCCTTCTAATAAAGGAAGCCAATCTGCTGGTCCCCTACCATAAACAAACTCTACAACAGAAGAAAGAAACTGTTGCAAAAAAGAGTAAAATCCCATGATTGGAGAAATTCCCTGGTCAGCCTCAGTAAGAAGCTGAGATCCCTCATAAAATCTTCCAAAGCTAGTTATGAAAACAAAATCACCACTGACTCTAAAGACAACCACAAAGCATTCTATATCTATGTCAAGAATCTCAATGGCAACACTCAGATCTGCTCTGAGTTACAGCACAATGGCACTAAATATACAGAACCAACTGATATTGCCAACATCCTGGCAGATAGGTTCAGTGCTAACTTTACCCCCCTGTCATCCCCTAAAGGGCCCATCTCTATACTAGAAAAATGCAAAGTTCCTGTAATCACGGCTGCACAGGTAAAAAACACACTCTCCAAAGCCAAGAACACAGCATTCATGGGACCTGACAACATCCCAGGATGTGTTCTACATGAACTACAGAACGAACTGGCACCCCACCTAAGTACCATGTTCAGTCATAGCCTCACCTCAGGCTATGTGCCCACTGAATGGCGCACAGCGACAGTTATCCCACTCCACAAAGGGGAGCCACCACAGACCCCGGAAACTACCGCCCCATTACCCTGATGAGCCTGGTCTGCAAGGCTATAGAATGTATCATCATGGAACTTATAAACAATGACATTGGTAATCTCCAAACTCAGGACCCCACCCAGTTTGGGTTTGTAAAAGGCAGATCATGTCTCCTAAACCTTGATAGACTTCTTTGAAGCAGTCACCAAAGCTGTAGTTGAGGTTAAGGTGGTTCACACAGCCTATCTAGATCTCGCCAAGGCTTTCGACACCATCCCCCACTTTGGAATTATAGATAAACTCACTAAACTAGGTATAAATCCCTATGTCAAAAGATGGGTTGCCAACTGGCTCACTGACAGAACCCACACTGTGAAAGTAGCAGATTCCAAATCCATCTTCAGACCAGTGACAAGTGGAGTACCACAGGGTTCAGTCCTGGGTCCTCTCCTGTTTGGTATCTACTTCTCTGAAGTACAGACTAACACAGAATGTCTTTGGCTAATGAAGTTCACAGATGACTGCAAACTAGGAGCCATAATCAAAACTCCAAAAGATGTGGACATCCTACAAAACGGCCTTGCTGAGACAGATGTCTGTTGTCAAAGCCATGGCCTCAAGCTCAATGCCAAAAAGTGCATTGTCATCTCTTTTGGTAAAAGCTCTGTACCCATGAACTACCATATAGGCAGTAGTCTACTTAACACCAAAAGTGTGATAAGAGACCTTGGAACACAGGTGGACAGTAGTGTCTCCTTTGATAATCACATCACCACAGTAGTCAGGAAATCCTTCTACGTGGCACACCTCATCACAAAAAGTTTCTCATCCAGGAAAAAAAAGGTCATTGTTCCCCTCTACTCGTCACTCATTAGACCCATTATAGAGTACAATGCCCCTTTTGGTATGTACCTCACAAGACATCTACAACAACTGGAAAGGCCGCAGAAATACCTCACAAAGAGGATTACTGGCCTCAAACAGATGCCTTACTCAGACCATCTTAAAAAACTGCAGCTTTACTCCATCGGATATCGCCTACTCAGAGACGATCTCTACCTAACACACAATGCTATGTCAAACCCAGAGCTTTTGGACATGCTCCACTTAAAGAAATCCCAATCCCTACGAGCTACACGCTCTAAGGACCTAAACCTTGTCACCACAATAAACAGAACATGCTGGAGGGATTGATTCCTGTCCCAGAGACTTCCCATACTCTGGAACAAACTACCTATCTATATCAAACAAAGCTCCTCATTAGCACTCTTCAAGAAAAATCTTGATGATTGGATGGGAGATAGGAAATTCACCCTGGGGATCACTTTTGTGGCTCTGCTCAACAGTGGCACAGGAAAATAATTTTCTTGGGTGGGGAAAGCCAGGTACCTTTTGGCTAGGCTTATATAGGCCCTAGGGCCAATAGCCTAGTAACTGCCTATGAATCTATGAACCTATGAACTGATCCAGGATGTCCCCAGTGTGGTGGAGGCAGTCGCGGATGTCAGACTGCACTGCATCCATAACCCTAAGTATACATCTGTTGTTCTGTTCAGAATGTGCCTATTCAGAACATGCCTGTGCCTCCACAACAGCCTGAAACATGTGCCAAATGACACATGATATAACATCTGCAACAGGTGGTGGAACTACAGCAGGCCTCCTACAAGCACCTCTGTCAATCTGCCTGTGTGGGACCTCACCAGCTCTCTGGCTATGGCCAGTGTCTGCACTCACTGGATCCATAGTTGCCAGGCTTTCCTGTTCAGTGTCCCCACCCTCTGACTGTCCAATATCTATGGCCTCTGGGGATTGGGTATGTGTGAACATACAGAATTTGTGCGGCGACAATGGGGGCAGAAGAGGGATGTCTGCTACTGGGATAGATTCATTCCCCAACACCCTCACCTGTGCCTCACTGTGGCCAACCATTATCATTAGAGTCTGAAGAGACACTGACATCAGGTTGTGTAGGGACAGAAATCAACTCCCCTGTCACCTGCAATAAGAAAGTAGAAAGCGGTACATTAATACTTGCACTATTGTGTATGTAAAATTTACAAAGACTCATAATAACGAAGACCCACAACTGGATTAGCAATCAAACATTTTTCTTCTCCACGTTTGTCAACAAATGACTTCCTCAGAACAAAATATGAATTCAACTCAAAACCTTTATGACGATCACTTGAAGTAAATCAAGTAAAACTTGACCAGTAATATTTACCTTTTAATTAATCAATATGTAACTATACTTGCAAAAAACAACACATAAATGCCCAGTACAACTATCTTAACAAATATATGGATATACATGTTTCACTGACTAATTTATTTACTTTCAACCTGTTGTTTTTTAAAAGGCATGTGAGATTCTTTGCCTCATGTAAACCAGGAGCCTTATCTTCTCTTTAATGTAGCTTTTAAAGTGCTTCTTTTTGTTCAACTAAACTCCTGTGATTACCCTCTCTAAGATCCTTAGGTACCTGATCCAGAATGGAAAATAAAAACATTCTATGCTGTTTACACACAGAATTATGTTTACATAGGGCATTATTCTGGCCCTTAACCTTAATAGAATATAAATGTTCCTTAACAAAACAGTATCATGCTTACCAGGAGCAGGATCACGGCCTTGGGCAAACCTGACAGACCTGTGAAAAGTTGAGGGTGGGGTATTGTCAGTACCACCACATGTTGCAGCACAACAAGGTAATACATCCATATATCTCACAATTACAGTAGCTACTGTGTTATTTGTTGTGTTGGTCACATTCTGAGTATGAGAGTAAAACTGAGGTTAACCCCCCCCCAAAAGAACAAAGACATGACACCCATGTAAAGGCATGTACAGCCCAACACACTGACTGCCACAGTATTACAATACTGATCACAGTAAGCTTACTTGCATGCTCCTCTGCAGTGGAAACTGTGGCACCCACCTCCACTATGTATGGTGTGATGGATGCCTGGGAGCTGTTGTGTGTGCCTAGGTTCACCAGGAATTCCTCAGTGGCCAAATGTGGTTGTTCCACTGCAGGACCTCCACCGGTGATGGCATGATCCCTTACTACATCTGCCGTCCTTCGTGCATCATTTATCATGCCCATTACGCTGTGTCGAACCTGCTCATATGTCCTGCCCTGATAGCCCATGCCATGCCATTCACATCATGGACAAGATCTGCCCACAGTGAAGCCTGCTGTTCCCTGTTTTGTCTTCCCCTGGACAGTAGGATGTGATGATGTTGCCTTAGTCCTTCCAATATAGTTTCATTCTCCGCATCTAAGAAGGGTGCATGGTGTCTAGGGTACATGATTCCTGAAAGACAACAAAAGAGGAACACATTACAGGATCACATATGTGGACATACACTATAAAGAGATACAGCATGACCAAAATGGCTGGCACTATCTACTGCTTGCTCACACATGTCGTACTCCACAGTTTGCAAAAATTAAGTGTGTGGATGCAACTAAGATAGTAGCAATAGTCAGGTATTCCAGTGTGTGCCATGACAGCTACTGCTGTATTATCATACACCCAACATTCAAATCTACTATGGTGTGTCCCCTACTGGCAACTCCTCAATAATACATAATACAAACGATGCCACACAAATAGCAGTGTGCTCTTACAACCACTATAAAGAGACAGTCCAACAAGACCAGTGTGCCACAATGACAAAAGACAATGCCTTAATGTTTTGCATGCCCTGTGTAGGTGTAAGAAAGAAGGAGAGCAATGACATGTCATTATCACAGGTATAAAACAGGATTAATGCTGTAATCCCTATTCCCCATAAGTCTATTCACCCATTTGCATCCTGTTGCACACAAAAACAGTTACATACTTGATGGAGTGCAGTACTCCTCTGCTGCTATGTGGTCATAGTATAGTTGTCACAAAGGTGTGCTCTGTGTGAGGAAAGTCTCATACAGAATGGCTACCCATATCCAATTGCTTGGCTTTTAAACACATCCCATCAGCAAGTGATTGCCTTTAAACCAATCTGTGGGTCTAAAATACTAATTGCAGCTAACAAAGCTGATTCGTACTATATCAGCCAATGACATGCAACCACTGTAGAATATATAAGGCTTTCATGTAGACTAGAAGCCCTTTAAGATATGTAGTGATGGACATTACTCAAGTGAGGAGACCACACTATTGCAGAGGGTAGGTCTGTAGCAGCAACTTTTGCATAGATATGCGTGTGCTACAGGCAGCTGCTGCTGGTAATAGACATAGGCAGAGAGTGTGAACACTTTGGGGGACAGTAAGCTGTAGGACTAACTGTGGGAGCTATGTTAGCCTTGTTGTAGAGGCAGAGCCAGAGTGAAGCTACTGTTTCTACTCCAAATAAGGCACGTTTTTAATGTAAGTATGTTAGGCAATGGTATCACTAACAGAGTACTAGGTAACATGTTTGGTGTGTCCTTAGGTAAGATGGGGTATAAATATAAGAATATGTCTACTGTTTGGGCAACTGCCAGGCCATGTGTTACAGTCTGGTAGTAACTTGCAGCATGTATGGTAATCTGCACTGTGACTCTCAAAGGATTGTGTGGTACACTCTGATATTAGTGGCCCTCATTCACAGTACCTGAGTTAACATTCTCTATAAATGCAAATTACTGCATGACGTGACAGTTTATGCACATATACTTTTGCAATAGTGCTATATGAAATATGTTCCTACCTGCAGGCCTGTGACTTTCATCAGTTAGAAGCAGTCATTTCATTTGAAATGCATTGTGTGGATAATGAGTGCATGACTCAGTCATTAATTGCTGGCTTCACAATACTATAAATTCAATACTACACACCACTGGATTTGAACCCAGGACTGTGTGTGGTAAAATCTACTGCTTGCATGGCATTTAACAGACTGAGCTATTGAGTCACTGCTACAGCAAGTGCATTTGCAAGATATATGTGCATACATACAGGGTGTGACAATCATTGTCTACATCCATCAGTATGTACACGGCTTTATATGGATGTATATGTTTACTTATATGATGCATGGTAATTGTTATGAACCGTTAATTTTATTATAATAGTTTGAATGCTATGTTGTCTGATAGTGAAACTTATAAACATATCTCTAAGGTTGAGTTATATGGTTTTATTAGCAGTGTTCATGGTTTCCTTTAAAATGCCAAGCTAGATGGAGCTATCCCTGATGATTTGTACAGGCACCTAAAAATTAATTTACCTTTTGTTCCGTTATTTCAGGGTTTACCCAAGATTCACAAGAACATAAGCCATCCTCCGTTTAGACCTATAGTTGCTGGGGAGGAGTGGCTTGTCCAATTATTTAGAGAAAAAGTTGAGACCAATTTTGGACACATATTTTTGTGTTAAAAGATACACAGCAATTTCTTTTTGATTTGTATGTGTTTTCCAAGGATGATGTGTTTACATCTAGTTACCTTTTGGTATCACTTGATGTTGTATCACTGTTCACAGTGATACCTAATCAGATACCTAATCAGCAAGGTATTTTAATGGTCAAGGACTTTATTGAAATGGGAAGTGATCTGGATGCCAGGCAGATTGATCTTATTGTATTTCGCCTTGAGATGGTCTTGGAGAACAACAACTTTAGATTTGACAATAGAATTGACAATAGATATTTCCATCAGAGGCATGGCATAGCTATGGGCATACCTTGTTCCAATAGCTATGCCAATGCAGTTATGGCCGTATGAGAATGCAGGTTTCTAGTGAGTTTGAGATGGTGGGATCATCAAATGAAATTTTACCGATGATTTACGGAGGATTCATGGAATTAGATGAATTTATCTGCTATCTTCATTCCACTACAGACTTTTTGCAGTTCACTGCTACTAAGTCCCATATTGAGATATCCTATTTGAATGTTATGGTGAAGAGGGAGTCTGGTAGTAATAGACTTATTACAAACCTTTATAGGAAGGATTGTTACAAACCTAATTTTCTCCACTGTAGCAGTATGCATCCTAACCATGTGTTTGAGAATGTGGTGAAAGGACAAAAGTTAAGGCCCTCTCGGCTACATGTTAAAAGCCAGGACTTTGAGGAATTTATCGTGACCCTAAAGGATGATTTTGAGGATAGGTTGTATAAAGGGACTGAGATAGCTAAGGGCATTTGTGGTGCCCGTTAGCTTAGGAAGGGTCGTGGGAGACCTTATTTTATGAACCCCACCCAGGAACAATATAACAAGTTAAAAATGACAACACATTAATTCCTATGACTTTTTCCAGTGATATAAATAAGGTCATTGATGTAATTAAAAAGAATTGACATATTTTAAACTTCTTATGCATCTTTTGAAGCATTAGTTGACACATCCCCTAAGTTTTATTACAGGAATTTGGTGAATTTAAAGAGGCTGTTGTGTTATACAGACAAGTTGGACTATAGACAAAGGGGAGAGGGTACCAAATATATGGCACTTGTAATTTCTGCCAATATGTCAGAGAGGGTAATGAGTTTGTTCATCCACAGACAGGGAAGAAATATTTTTAAATGTTATGGCTAACTGTGACACCATGAGCATTGTTTATTTAGCTAACTGTGAGCAATGCAGCTCATTTTATGTTGGCCAAACCAACCATCGGTTTTGTGAATGCATTAGGTACCATATATATTGTATAAATAAAGGTAACACTGTCAATGCCTTGGCTAAACATGTTCAGATGCAAGGTAATGCACAAAGGTTTTATTTTATTGTGTTAGATGTTATATATAAGAATGTTAGGTTAGGCAACACTGAAAATGAAACAGAGAGATGTGAAGCAAGATGGATGCCAAACTAGGTTCTCATATAGGGTTTGGCTTAAATTAATCTGTACCCTTGAAACTTGTTTTAAAAACCAGAAGGCGAAGGAAAAAGTAATGTTTTTCTCCTTTTGCTGGGTTCACTTCTCCAGTGAGTTCAGCTTTAACTATTTAATAGTTTTATTAATTTTAGCTTCTGATTGGTTTGTGTACTATGACTTTGTTATATAAATGTTCAGTGAAGATGCTGTTTTATTAGGGTCTGAAGAAGCTATGATTCCATAACAAAAGCACTTACCAGTTTGCATGTGCATTAATGTGGATTTATTTTAACTGCTGCCTGCTGTTGGCTGCCTACATTATCTTTGGATATTTTAAATTGTGACTGCTGTGTTTTCACACTGGTGCTTTTTTCTGTACTCAGTTTTGGTTCCTGGCTACTAGACTGGTTTGTCTGCTGGTGAATTTTTTTTTTTTTTTATGTTTTAGAGTCTACTGTATGTGTTAATTATTAATTAGAAACTTCTAGGAAATATGCCTACTTTCATTTGCAGAAAGACTTATGCCAAGTCATATTTTTTTTATTTTTTATGCCCCTCTACCAACGATCAGACCACCTATGACCAAATGACCCAGTGTTTACTTCCATAGGTCAATAGGTGAATTGACCATTAGTTTCTAAACAGAGTAATTGCCAGCCATGGGAGGTCATCATCAAGACAGCCATCAGGTATGTGCTTTTTTGGCTGTAACCATAAATCCCATAGTAGTTGATAGGCTTCTTTGCAATACTGACATTTGTATGTCTGCACTGGTTTGATTGCCCAGCTCTGGCTATAGCACATCTTCCTTGTAGCATATCTACCAACTTTTTTATTCAAGATTTCTGAACAGAACCAAACATAATGGTTGGAACAAAGGCTCAAAATCAGGGTAAAACTTTCAATATTATTCTAGATTAGTTAAAAAGTTTATAGGACATGCTTCAGCTTGCATTTTCTGAACAATAAAATGTATAAAACTCTCATGGCTGGCATTATTGACTGACTGTCCTCCTGAGTGACTTAGCAATAATTTTACAAGGGGCAAGGCAAATGTCCCTCAAATCATGGGCATTCTGCAAAGTCAGAAGCAGATGAGAGATCCATCATGGCTCAAATGCTGCTACCATTGCACCTCGGTAGTGCCATACACCCGGCCTCCTCTAGGTGTCAGTATAACAGTAGGCCTAGTTGACTCCTCCCTAGATGGGTGACATGGGATCATCTGTTCATGCTTATCTTCTCCCACCTGCCTCCTCTAGCACCCAGGTCACTAGTCAAACCTGGGTTATCTGGGTCATACTCAGGGCTTTATTCTTCTGTGACATGGACCTGGGCATGCACAAAGTAGGTTTTAATATGTTAGGAGTGCAAAGATATGTTTAATGTTTAGGCAGACAATACTGCAGAATCCTTAATACTACAGATACTATGACCTTAAAATCTCTGCATTTATGTATTATCCTAGATTAATCTCTTTCAAATGCTATTGATGTCAGTTAGTCTGTTCACTTCATGTTATTTTTAAAATATTTCAACATGTTCCAGTTTTTGTAACTGTCTCACTTCTACTTTAGATCAAAAGGTTTAATGCATCACCATGGCCTTGTGAAATGTTGGATGAATATTTGGTTATAGTTCCATCTTTACCTACATACTTTTCAGTGTATCCATTTCTTCTCTGAAAACTTCACTAATGCTTGTTGTTAGCCACGACTTTTCATTTGTAGCAAGCTTGTTAGTATTTTTAGATTGTTCTAGCAGCAACTGTGAAAAACAATTGTTCACATTTTTTTCATGGATAGCATTGTTGAAGTGCCTCCTATAAGCAACTTGAGTTTGAGGTTTGATCCATACAATTTATTTTCCTATTCAGCTCATGCTATATAACTCTATACACACCAGTTTATTGTTTGTTTTTTCTGTGCCTACCTTCATTTCCTATGTATATCTTTTTATACACATTGTATGACTCGCTCTGCAGCCTGCATCATATAACTGCTATGAATGTTCTTCCTGTTATCTTTCCAACAGAACATTCTCTCAATATGACCTTTATTTCAGTTTTATGTGACATTTTCCACATTTAAAGCATTTCTTTTTTTTTGAGAATTAATAGTCTGTAGCCAGCAATATTCTGCTGTAGTTCTAGGATATCACATTAATAATGCTATACTGAATTGTTGTGTACTTGTTACATTTTCCTTAGAGCGCAGGAAAGTTTACATATTGGGTAACACAGTAGTACAGCAGTTGGAACTCTTACATCATGAGGCTTGGTTCTCCTGTTAATTCCTTTTTTATATCTTATCGGCCCCTGTGGTTTGTTGACTATCAGCACTCCCTTCCTTGGAAACTGTCACACAGGCATGAGTTTTGTGATTTTATGTGAGTGCCTGCATCATTGAGGTGTTATACATCCTCACCTGGTATATACATGCTTCCACACATATGCCAATGATGGTTACATTCACTGGTTTGGAGTTCCCTGTTCCTGTAGCCACGGCTATCATGGAAGCCTCCATTTGTGTGCGATACATTTTGCTGACTGAGACTACCATATCCCTCCCCCAGGATAGGCAGATCAGTGATATTCCTCCCCCAGGATAGACACACCAGTGTAAGCCACTCATTCTTATACTCCATTGCCTTTTCCTCCAGATCCTGAGTAATTAGTGGAAGTTAGGTCATCTGGGTAGTAGTAAGGGCTTCGGCTCTCTGTGCTACAGGGCACTGGCCTCTAGTTCACCTATCAGAAAGGGTGCCTTCTCTGAGGACCCTGCTTATCTTTCCTGTAACTGCACAGGATTTGCTGGATGCTATGTTTTCTTTCAGTATCTTGAAGATTTTCTATAGGTGAGATTGGTAACCCTTTAAATTGCCTGTGTGCATCTGTGTATGTGTCTTTGTGTCTGTGTGAGAGCCCCTGAGTACCAAGATGGACTTTGGCTTTAACTGGATAACATGGTTAATCAGAGAATGTATGAATGAATGAATGAATGAATGACCATTTTATATACTTTCACAATATGTATGAAAAATACAAACTTATCTTGTGTTACATTCGTACATCCTTCCTGAAATTAGCATTTCTCAAGTAATTTGTGCAATTGTGCTCTATGTTCATGGACACTTTCATGTTTGTTTCTCTTGTGAAAGCCAAAATACTCTGAAATTATCTTTTAATTTGGATGTTTCATGGAGTCTCTGTTTTCTTTAAATGATAACCGATGTTATTAAACAATCCAACAGGGCATAAATTTGCTGCACCTTACAGTTAACATCATTGGCAATTTTTTGTTCCCCTGAAATGTAATTTACTAAATAGTTTTACTTCATTCTCTCTATATAAACTGAAGGAATCAGATGACTGTGGGTTATATTTTCACACGTTTGTTATGTTATTATAGTTTGATTATTTTTATATGTATGCAAATTTGCCTATGTCACAAGTGATAATTCAATAAAGATATTTGAAAAAAAAAGAAACTAGGGTCTAGTAGTACTTTGAAGGTGCGGTTTAGGGAAACTAGGTTTTCATTCTGTTGAGAGTGAACAATGTTTGAGTGATCATGACAAACCACTTCAGCCATAAAACTCTGGAAAATAAGTAAAACACTGCTTAATAGATAGCTTAAGCAGTTGTCAAACCCCAATGAAATTAATGGAAAACAGTAATTTATACCTAAAAAATGGAAAAATTATAAGGGTAATATGTGGGTGTCTGATTTGTGCAACAAATGCAATATATTGTACTTTGAGATTAGAGAACTCAGTGCAAGACTGTTCGTTTTTCCGCTCATTCTAAAAAGTGCTCCACAAACTATGTTTTGAATACTGACTAGTCTAATCAGATACAAATTATTTTTAGTCAGATGTGTTAAGTTGCTTGTATAAATGGAGGGAAAGAAACTTTTCAGATATTTTCTAGGTATATTTTCACATTTATACATTTTAAGCCACACAACTAAGTTATTGTGCATATTTATATTAAAGTTATTTTTTTAATAAATGAACCTTGTTAATATCTTTATATTTTAAATATTTAAAGTATTTTGGTGAACAAAAAACATTCATGTTCTATAGAATAAATGTTTAAAATAAAATGAAAGTTATGTAACAGATATGAAATGCATCACATTTCTTTTTCAGCAGTCGTCAAGCAAATGCAAACTATGCAGAGTTAATAATGAACGATGTTTGGAGAAATGGTTCCTGCTGTTGGAATATGAAATTCATTTGTGAGAAAAGTAATTACATTTGTATTTGTCATTATATTAGCTGGTTCATTTTAAGAACATACTTTCAAAGCAATAAATGTTTACAATTTCCTTGCATAATTCTGTTAACTACCACTTTGACATGCTCTCCTGAAATGTCATGTTAATAAAATTTGTAATGTCTGCTGCTCATTTTTATTAGCTGGCGAAATTAATGTAAAACCAAGTTATACTAAGCATTTTACAAGAAGAGTCTTATATGAGATAAGCAAAGTACAAATGCATTCAGACCTGATGTTTCCACAAGACAAATGCATTCTTTGCTGGTCCTCCCTGGACTTCCACTTTGTATGTTTAAGTGAATGAAAGTCAACAGGTTTTGAAGACTGACTTAATTAAACCCATGCACACATCAGACAAAAATAACAGTTTCTGCTTGTGTGTATGTCCATTACACTCACATGACAATCCCACAATATGTATAATGCCAACTCCAAGTCTTGCATCTATTGTCCTTCTAGAGAATTAAACCTGCCATCACTTTTTGACATTTCTTTTAGAACGGCATTACAAATTACTTGAAGAAATAGGACAACATCTTCATTCATATCAGGGAGCAGGGGGAGACAGCTCATTGTTGCACCTGTCTGTCTGACAAAGGGGGTGTTGACATATCTGAACGAGAAATACTGAGAAGCTGATGAGGAGGAGAATGTTATACCCAGCATTCATACTCAGGTCTACTTACGAGTTTATCATATTGCAGAGTCCTACTGGAGCAATGACTCATTAAGTGTGAATTTGACTAACTATAATTTGGTTGGCTGGTGCAGTTCTGCACTGCTCCTTTGAATGATATACCAGCCCACACTAGAAAGCAGTACAGACTCATCAAATCACATGCAGATGCACTCACATCACAACCTCAGCACTACCACAGACATGAACAAAGGCACACACACACACACACACACACACACACACACACACACACACACACACACGCGTGCGCACACGCGCACACGCGCACACGCGCACACATGCACACACACACACACACACACACACACACACACACACACACACACACACACACACACACACACACACACACACAGATGTATGTTGTCATTTCTATGGCTCAGCAAAAAGTGCATTTGCCATTTATGCTAGAAGATCAGATGATTGTGGGTTATATTTTTACACCACACATTAGGCTCCATTTTCCAGTATTGGGACTGTAGTGCAATATAAGGGGATGTTACATTCCTGTTTATGCCATCTGTTGCATGAGATGAAAAATCAAGGTCCCATTTGCCTGAGCTGGATGCAACTCAGGTGAATGTAAAAAATCTCATGCTGGTTATGGAAAAGCTTTAGATCTTAAGACACTTGAAGAAGACCTAGGGAGGATGCTTTATTGTTATATTTATACAATCTTACTTTATAATTCATGCATATATTGATACGTCTTAATCTTACCACCACCTTAGCTTTCCTTTTACCCCAGTGACATGGGACAAATAAGGCAGCTGCCCTGAGTGCATGGTGTTTGGGGTACAAACACCACTGACTGATAAGAATATAATGCAGGACTGCAGTCAGAAATGAATGCTGATACTGTATCTGGAGTCATGGCTGAAGCACTGAAGTACTTTGAGTATGGTATTCTAACTGCAGCAAGCCACTTTTTACATTTGTAGCAAGGAGTCTGCTACAGTTTCAGCAGAATAACTTTTTATCTAGTGCCAAATTGGGAAACTGCAATGGGTGCTATTTAAGGTAGCCACAACTATGCTTCATCCACTGTTGTCCCTAGTTTTTTTGGCAAACACTACCATTTTATGTTTATAACATCACGTTTCTTCTTTACTTTATAATATAGCAGTTTGTCACTCCTTCTCCAACAGATACATCATATTGTCAAAAATAATACTTTTATGTTACTTATCAGTTTTGGATCTTATCCCCAGATACAATATATTGTTCATATCAATATCTTTAAAATTATCCCATTTATGGTTTTATTTAAACATATTCTGAAACATCTAATTTTACCAGTTCAACAAACTCTATTGAAATGTTTCTTCGACATTACAAAAATGACCCATTCATTCTTCTCGTACTTTAGATTTCATATTACCATTACTAGGCAACCTATCTAGCAAAGTATACAAAAAGCCCTACCTTTATAAAATCATCATTATTTTCCTGTACAATGCTTGCCTTCCCCTTTTATATCATCCTTTTTTAATTTTCCATAAAATGCTCTTTCCTTCATATTCATTTTCCTTATAATTTTCACTTGTCTTTTTCTTTTTTCTTACCCCTGCCTCTTTCCATATTTCTTCATAATTCTTACATAACAACATTCACACTAGCTGACTTCTTTTTACCTGCACTACTTTTAAAATCCAGAGCAAATGCATTGTAGCCATAAATACAACTGGATTTAACAAATGTGCCCATACATTTTCTCTGTTAGTATAAACTACCCTTCATTTTAAATGGTTTAACCTTGAACCCAACAGCAGTAAAAAATCACCAGGAGCAGGTATACAGATTCCGCCAAGGCAGAAAAACAATCAAAGGTAAAAAACATGCAGAGAAATCTAAAAGCATGGCTTAAAAAGCAAATAAAACTTTAATTGTGCAATTAGGTAAGTGCTTTGAATGGAAAGCACTTACCTACTTGTACAGTTAAAGTTTTTATTTGTTTTTTAAGCTGTGCTTTTGGATTTCTCTGCATGTTTTTTACCTTTTAACCTTGATCCCCCTCAAAAAAATTTCAATAATTCTTTTTCCTACTAAATAGAAGCATAGACACTTATTCTAAGCAAGGAAACTTCCATAACACACATGTATTGTATATGTGTAAATGTATATATTTACACTTTCTTACTGCATAATAACTGAAATACTCTTCACCAAAATGTCCTACAGCATCACAATTTCACATCTTCATTTTCCTCAAATCACCTAATCACCTTTTTCATTCATACTCCACTCATTTTTATTATATCCCCAAAGACTTTACTTTTCTGCTTACACCTTTCATCCATACCTTATTCTTACCTACCATAATCAAATCATCTATGTATGACGGTGCAGTGGTAGCATTGTCGCCTCACAGCAAGAGGTTCCCCAGTTCCCTTCTCAGCTGGGGTGCCTTCTATGTGGAGTTTGCATGTCCTCCCTGCATTCATGTGGGTTTCCTCCAGGTGCTCTGGTTTCCTCCCGCGTTACAAAGGCATACATCTGGAGTCTTTCTCCCCGGCCATCCGCTGAAAATTGACTTCATTCCAAGTTGGACTTTCCTGATTAACAAATGCTAAATAAAATTAAAAAAAATAAAGTAATAAAATAACATCTTAACATCATTCCTTACCTGCCTTTTGTCTTCTTCCAAACCATTAATCCGTATCTGTACAACTGCATTCAACGCCATGACAAACAGACTCAAACTTAATATAGATCCTGTTTTACTCTAAATCTTTACCCTTTTCCCTTCACAACCATTCACCACAACTGACACACATGATTTTTTCCAGTTTCCTATTTTTCCAAAATCGTTCACACTATCAGATGCTTTCTCTACATCGCATGCAATCACTCTCCCTTCACCTTTCTCTTGTATTATGATATCTACCACTTCTTTTACAACAATTTGCATCTCAGTCACCTGCCCATGATTCTCACCAAATACACTGTCACATGTAACTATTTCTATTACCTTCTATATCATTTTCTGAGTTATCTATATAGATATGTTATGGTCTGTGTTACCTAGTGTTTTTTGTATCTAGTTCTTCTCATTATTTCTTTCTTGCATCTTCCACATAAATTTAATTGCCTCTTTACACATTTCCTCTTGTTTAATGCTATCTCCCATCCACTGATTCAAACATCCAAAACCCTTTCTTCTCATTTTAGACATCTCCTTATGAAATCCATAACCCAGTTCATCGGACCCTTAGGTGAACTACTCCTTACTTTCCTTTAATACAAACTCCAATCCTTACTCCTCTCCACCCCTCTACTAACTGACTCTGTATCCTCTTTATATTCCGCCTACATCTCAACACTCTTTTTGACTAATATACTTTTTATATTTACCTTTAGCAATCTCATTGATCTCTTTCTGTTCCTCTCTCATCTCCAATCTGATTCATATTCCCCTTGACCCCTTTAACCTCTTTACTTAAGAAAGGAGACACCTCTTCCTTTTCATACTTTAGTTAACACACCTGTTTATACAGTTTCAGTTTAACTGTCTCCATATTACTGTCATATAGTATTGCTTCCATATTACTAAATTCCTAACTTTTTTCATCTAACAATTTTTTACAGTGTCTCCTTAACTCGTCAGACAGGTCTTTCTTTTTTCTATCTTCCCTGTCCATTTGATAACAGTCCTTATATTTTTTTCCTTTGCATATTATCAACTAGTATGGCCAGTTTCTGTAAAATGAGCTCACAGAAAATTGATCCATCTATAATTTCCTCTGGCATGCAGTATGCTGACATTTTCCGTTATCTCAACTGACAGTCTAACTCCCCTGCTAATCAGTTCTTCAATCTCACCAGTGCTTGCCCAGGCAGTCATATGAAATGTCACTGACACAGCAAGTAACACACTTGCCTTTGGTACAAGATGCTATGGGTTCTGTTGCTACACCAGGTAGATAGATTGCTGAAAATGTAGTGCAGAATTAGAGAGGTGCTTTACTCCTAAGTGTGCCATCATTTGGATGAAATGTGAAACTGAGACCCAATCTGTTTGACAGTCATTTGGATGAGATGTGAAACTGAGACCTACTTTGTTTGACTTGGTGGTGGCTGAGGTGAATGAAAAATATCCCCCAGTATCCATTGGAAAGTGTAGGAGTCCTTTATTTAAAACAAAAATTATTTAAATATGTAAAAATGAACATATTTACAGGAACACACACACACACCACACACACACACACACACACACACACACACACACACACACACACACACACACACACACACAAAACACACACACACACACACACACACACACACACACACACACACGCATGCACGCACACGCATGCACACACACACACACACACACACACACACATATATAGATAGATAGCTATAGATATAGATATCGATATATGGGTTCCCTATTTAATTTCAAAATACTGACATCCTGAATTTCAGCATTTCGAAATTAGAACATTGAAGCCTTGAAATTCCGAAACACCAAAAGCGCAAAATTCAAAATACTAAAGTTCGGAGCTTCTGGTGTTGCAGTGTGTGAATGGATATGTGTAAGTTTAGGTAAGTATGTATGAGTGTGTTGGTTAGGGGCTTTAGTGTATGTTAGTGTGTGTTTTGGCTGTGATTTGTGTGTGCAAGGGGCTGTGAAATGTGTGGGTGTGAGTTACTTTTGTGTGTGTGATTGTGCGATTTCGGAGTTAGTATATATAAGTGGGAGGGTGCAGGGGGATTGTCTGTTTGATTGTGGGGGGACATTGTGTGCATGTGTATGTGTGTGGTGTATTTGTAGTGTAGGTTTGCGATTATTAAGTTTCGTGGTAATGGGGTTTTGGGATTTAAAGCTGTCGGGGTTAGAATTTTGAAATATTGAAATTCTGGATTCCAGTATTTCAAAATTCTATAGTGAATCCATATATATATATATATATATATATATATATATATATATATATATATATATATAAAATCATATTCATATCTATATTGTTTAATGTCATTAATATTCTCAAAAACATGTTCTTCACACAGCTTCTTCCAGAGTTTTACCTCTCTTTTACCTTTAAAAAAATGCTCACTTCCTCCCCATGAAATAAAGAGTTTGTTTCAACTTGATTTTTTATATAGCATGTTCCTCTTTACTGGTAAGTTATTTATTAACAGTCTCCACAGGAAATACTGACACTCTGCTATCTTAGTTCACTATGTATTCATTACTGTAATGGTTTTTACCATTTCTTCTGGTAAATGTTCCCATGAATTTGCATAATAACATTGGTTTATCACATTTTATACCACATTTATTTATTTTATTTTACATTTGTTGACCGGGCTAGTCTGGCTGGATACATGTCCATTTTCAGCAGAGGCCCGAGGAGAAAAGCTCCACTAAACTACTAAGAACATTACATAAAAAATCATTACTGTTAAGGAATAGCATCAATTGAAAGTCATAAGAACACACAGAGCGAAAGATAATAACACAGAGAAACAAACTTACAATATGCAGTTCATTACATGTCAACTATTTTGCTTAACATATACTTAGTTAGATTAGATGAGTAAAAGGTGGAGAAATGAGACAGGTAGTGCATAAGAAGAGTAAGGGGAAAATAGAGAAGAGAAAAGGTTAGTCTGGTGTACTGCAGGAACAAAGCCAATGATTTAGATAGTAAAGTTTAATTTTCTGCTTGAATTGTGGCAGGGATTGAGTCAAAGTTATGTCACTAGGTAAGAGATTCCAAGTTTTACCTATAGTGTTAGTGAAAAGGGAAGCACCTGCTGCATTGTTTACCTTTATTGATTTTGTCATGAGTTTACTAGAGGAGCGAAGTGAGTTCAGATTGCTGTAAGGGGTTAGAAGTTGAGAGAGTATTGGGGTGTTGTCAGGTATGTGTAATATGTTGTGGGCTATAGTGAGTTGAGGAATTATTAGGTAGTTTTGAAATTCGAGCCAGCCGAGTTGTTTTAGGTTAATACAATGGTGAGTCCTAAATGGGTTACTAGTGGCAAAACGAGCTATGTTGTTATAGCAAGTTACAAGTTTGTTTAGATTGATTTTCTTAAGGTTTGTGTAAATTGGGGAAGCGTAAAGGAGAGTAGATAGGAGATGAGATTGTGCAATTTTGATTCTGGTTGCTGGGGTTAGGAAAGGTTTGATGCGATAAAGGGATCCAATTTTTCTGTTTACAATCTTGATGGTGTTGTTAATGTGCTGATCGAAGGAAAGATTGTTGTCAATGGTTATTCCTAATAGTTTAGTAGTTGGGTCAGGTGAGATGATAGTGCCATTATTTGAAGAGATGGTAAAGTTTAATGGGGGAGATCGAGAGGTGGGTGAAAAGAGGAGGAGTTTAGTTTTTTTGGCATTTAGTAGGAGAAACCGTCTAGAAAACCAAGTTTCTACTGTGTTAAAGGTATTTTGGGTCACTGAGCTCAGTTCAGTAGAGGAGGGTGCTGAGCAGATAAGGGTAGAATCATCTGCGTATTGTATGCAGGTAGCTTGTGGGATAGCAGCCTGAAGATCGTTAATAAAGAGGGAGAACAGAAGTGGACCCAGAATGGAGCCCTGGGGAACTCCAATGGAAATAGGCAGGAGTGATGAGATATGGTTTTCCCATATTACTGCTTGTTGTCTGTTGTTAAGATAAGATTTAAACCAGTCAGTGGCTAGTTTATCACAAGATAGGGATTCAAGAATGTTGATTAAGAGAGAGTGGTTGACCATGTCGAAAGCTTTCGAGAGATCAATGAAAAGTGCAGAAGAGAGTGTATTGTTGTTTCGATTTTTATTGATAGTATCTACAAAGGATAGAAGGGCAGTGGTGGTACTGTGGTGGGGTCTGAAACCATGCTGGCAGTTTGCTATTATGTTGTGATGAGAGAGATAGTGTACGAGTTGCTGATGTATACATTTTTCCATAATTTTTGCTAGGGGTGAGAGAAGGGCAATTGGTCTATAGTTTGAAAGGTCAAGGGAGTTACCACCTTTGTGCAGTGGGATAATGTAGGAGACTTTCCAGATATCAGGGATGGTTCCTTCTAGGATAGTTCTGTTGATAAGTAAGGATATAGGATAAGCAGTTTCTTTGGCAACTTTCTGAAGGAAAAGAGAAGGGAGTTTGTCAGCAGAAGGGGTGCAGGGTTTCAGTTTATGAATGAGTTTGTAGATAAAAGATGTAGATATAGGTTTTAGAGAGAAGTTGAAAAGGGAGCTAGTTTTGTTAGTTGGTATATGAGAGTTGTTAGGGTTCATTTGTTTGGCTAGGGATTGAATAGTTTCAGAGAAAAGAGTTGAAGGCATTAGCAGTCTGGAGAGGGGTGTCTGGGTCTGAATTTTGAGGGGAAGGAGTTTTAGCAGTTCCTGGGGAAAGAAGTCTGTTTACTGATGACCAGAACTGTTTAGAGTTGTTAATATGAGTTTCCTGAAGATTACAGTAGAAGTTTTTCTTGTCAGAGAGTATTGATTTTTTTGCTAGATTTCTAAGATGGCAGAAATTAATAAAATCAGGGTTTAGTCTATAGCATCTCCATTTTGTCCATGCTGCGTTTCTAGCATGCATAAGTTTTTTAGTTTTGGTTGTCAGCCATGGGGCAGATTTGGTCTTTACTCTAATAGAGCGTTCTGGAGCATGTTTATCAAGTATTGATAGGAATGTAGTATTAAAGAATAGTACTGCTTCCTCCAGGGGAAGTGATTTTAAGCAATTCCAATTACATGCTCTCAGTTCAGTTTTAAAAAGGTCTATATTAAAGTGCTTGACAGATCGAATTAGTCTTGTATTTGGGAGGTTAACATATTCTGATTTTTGTCTAGTGATGTAGGTTAGGCAGTGGTCGCTGATGTCGTCAGGCATAGTCCCTACTTTATATTGTTTGCTAGCTTTATTTGTGAGTATCCAGTCCAGTATACTCTCTCTCTTACTGGGCTTATTGACTCTTGTAGTTGAGGTAATAGTTTGTGAGAAACCATGTAGGTTAATATGAGAGGAGGGATTGTCAGCATTAATAGTGTTCCAGTCTATGTTAACGTCGCCGAGAATTATGGTTTCTTGGGGGTAGGTGATAGAAACCCAACTTAGAAATTCTTCTAATATTGGAATGTTGTTACCTGGGGGAAGATACAAAGAAATAATGTAAATGGATTTTTTGTTATTAAGTTGGAGTTTAACAATGATGGCTTCTATTTTGCTGTTTTGGTTTGGGTATGCTGGTTGAGTGGAGATGATCTTTCTCTATATCATCATTTTTTTTATTTTTCATATTAGTATTTTTTCTTCATAGTTTTTAATTTCTTCATTTGTATATTCTTTTTCATTCTTTCGTATTCTTTTCAGCTCTCAAAACATTTTGTACTTATATTCTTACAATTCATTTCTCATTCTCTTCCTTTACCCACTTTATTACTCTATACATGTTTAAAGAAGCAGAATAAACAACTGGATTTAGTAACCCCAATCACCTCATTCATCTTTACTCATATGTAACACACCTCTTTTCAGTGAAAAGACCAATTGCGTAATTTACTTTTCATATTTTTCTGTGATTATATAAATGTTTGGCATATTTAATTTTTCCATTAATACAGAATTCACCTGATAAGCCTTTTCCAGAATGATAATCTATGTGCACTCCACAGAATACATATTTGTTTCATTTCTTTTAGCAAAGCCTCCCATTGCATCATAACTACATCATTTTCCACAAATTTTATTCCTAATAAAGATGCTTCATTCATTCAAAAATGCACTTAACCACTTTTTACCATATCACCCAAACCCTAACTTTTATTTTTATAAATCACCATTTTATTTTTATTCAGGGCCATTCCAATTTCCTTTAAATATCTATTTAGACAAACTAAAACTTCCCTCATTCATATTTTGTTCTTAGCAACTACCACTATGTCATCTGAGTATGTCAAAATGACTGGAATCACCATTTCCTTTTGCATCACATATGTAGCATCTTTCATTTTATAAGCTACTTTACTCACTATTGCATTAATTGTGAATGCAAACAATATTCCACTCGTGGGACATCCTTATACCACACTTCGTGCATAATTTTCACTCAGCCACCCTTTCACTAACACTCTTACTCTACTGTTTTGATGTGCTGATATACAAATTCTCCTACTTCGGTTACCTATTCCGATCTTCTCCATAACATCCCACAATGCACCATGTCCTACTGCATTGAATGCCTTGCTAATATTACATACTATAAGTTTCACATCCTTTCTTTTATTTATACTATCATCCATAATTTCTCTCACAACCAGTAGCAATTCTTGGCATCCTTTCCCTTTCATACCATATTTACGTTCTTCTGTAATATCCCTCATCCTTCCTTCCATTCGGTATTATTCTCATAAAATGTTTTATAATATGTGTTATTCAATGTGATGGGTGTCTGAATTTTTATTTAATTCTTCTAACTTTCTCCTATGTAACCACAGTAAGTAAAACACACTAAATCAAATAAAATCAAAAACAAAAAAGGTGATAAACTTGGGAAATCAAACTGTTTAATGCAAAAAGAAACAGTAAGCGTTGTCATCATCATACAAGACTTTTTCAAACTGGCATACTTTCTTTTGCTCCAGTTATTTAAATACTTAAACAACATCACATGACAATCATCACATGACAAAAGCATTACACTGTTGATGTTCAAGCTTCTTCCTCTTAAGATAAGCAATGAAATCTTCATGGTTATTCAAACTAGGTGGATGGCAAGCATTCAACTTCACCTGCCACAAATAGTCACACCATCCTAACTCATCTTCTGTATTAAATTTGTTTTTCTTGGCCATTAATCTCATCTAATACTAACAATTTGAAATTAATTTTGCATTTGCCCAATTTATAATGTTTGGCCAAAGCATTTCTTTCATCACAAGTTGCTGTTGCATATCTGTGTTCATATATATGCTTATACAACTCCCTACTCATTAAACCTACATAGAAGGCAGGAAAGGACATGCATTTTACTAAATAAACTACAAATTTTGATTTGCACACATAAGAACATTCGATTCTAATATCAATAGTATTAATATTTATAACATTAGATTAAACATACAAAACAATCCCACAATTTGCAATTTAGACATTTAAACATACCTACCCACATAAACTTTAATATCCAAGTGCATAACCCTTCATAAACAAACCCTTCCTTCAACCATTTATACAGTACATTTACAAATACTCTCTTTGCCAATTCATTCATTTGCTATGCATTCCACACCCTATACAAACTAAGCCTAATACTGAATCAACATTTACTTTCCTAAGTACTTCATCCAATTCACTAATAGTAATTTCTTTTTCAACTTCTCCTTAACTTGTACTGGATTTTTTGATTATTTTTTTTTTTTTGCTTTCTATTCTCTCTTACTTTCCTTCTTTTTACTCATGCATATTTTCTACATGCTGTACTACAATACTTTTAATACTCATAATTTGCTCTTGTGTTCTTTATAACTCTCCTTTTACATTTTTCATTTCCCTCATTATATTAACTCACTCCTTTACTATTTTATCCAAATATGCAAATACCTCTTCCCTTCTCTTTTGTAAATAATGTCTCCGTCTAGACAGTAATATAGTATTTTTTCTTGATTTCTTGTATATATTTCTTTTTCCATATCATAATATTCTTTTGTATTATTCTCTAAATTTGCTAATATATTTCTATACATTTTTACATACTTCACCTTCTCTACCTTTCTTACATCATCCTGCCTTTGGGGAAAACTCTTGTTATACTTGTTTTTAAATTCAATTCATCACTCAGATATTTTTTATAGAAGTCATTCATGGTTATATGATTTTTCCATAACTGCAATACTTCTCACTCTCCAATTTCATCCCAACATTTCTCATTTATTCTTTTTATTCCCTTTACTATTTAATATGCTGTCTTTCTTACATCACCTACATCCATTTTGCTAAATGGTCTAAAAACCTGTCACAGCTGTATCACCATCTGCAGTCCTTGCCCCACTTCTATAAGTCCATTGACTTTTGTTCCCTTTCTTTTTATATTTTCCCCTTAAATCAGAATTAAAGACACCTGCAATTATAATTTCCATTTTAAACACCACATAGTCAAATATTTTATTAAACAGATTCTCTCTTTTATTGCTAGCTATATATGCATATGTTGTTTGTCTTTCGGCTTTTCCCAGTTAGGGGTTGCCACAGTCCGCTAATGATTGGCAGTAAATTTTTATGGTGCCAAGTTGCCAGCCCGATGCCCAACCTTCACCGAAGGCACTCCCATTTACGGCCATGTCTTTCAAATGCCATTTGACTGCAGGGAGGACATGCAGACTCCACACAGAAGGCACTCCAGCTGAGAATCGAACAGGAGAACCTCTTGCTGTGAGGCAACAACGCAACCATCTTGTCTTCACCTCATATCTACAACAGTGAACGTTCTGATCCTTACCAACCTTACATCTATTATTTTCACTGTTTTGCTATACAATGCAGTCACTCCAGAGCAACATTCACTTCCTAAGTTCCATATTATGTTTCAAACCCACATTTTTTTCTCTTTGAAGTTTTTCTTAACTTGTCAGGTATCCCCTAACAAAGTAACATCCATATCACATTTAGTGCACCATTCCAGTATATCCATCCTTCTTATAGTATTATTAATGCAATTCACATTTACTGAAAGTACTCTAAAATTGTTGCTTTTCCTTTTTTTAAGTTTAGGGAAAATATTTTTACATTTTCATTTTCGCATTTTATACTTTCCCCAGTAGAATATTTTTCCTGGCTTTATGTACTAATACTCCTTGATCCTCAGAAGCAGATTTTTCACTGGCTAGAACTTCAAAAAACATTTGATGTCAATTCCTTCTCCTGGCCTCTTTTCCTGCATGCACTGTCTCCCCACATTTTTCTCTCTGTATTTTTTTCTTCTTTTACAGTTTCTTCTTCGCCCAGTTCACCCTCTCTCCCAGCCTCTTGTTCTCATTCTTTATGTATGTTTTCTTCCCTTTCCCCTTCTTTTTCATCATTTACTGTTTACTCTTGACAATCCTTCCAAAATTATCCTTTTTTATGCAACCTGCATTCAGGAACACACTTTCTTGCAGTACTTCTTTTTCCCCACACTGATTACATTGTACCTTGTCACAATCATTAATTAAATGATAAAAGTCCACACAAAAGAAAAATGATTTAGGCTGGCCAGCATATATTAATGTAGCTCTATGACCAGCCTCAAAAATATCACTTGGCAAGGGTTTCACCATGTCGTTTTCACATTTCCAAACAATTTCCAATGTCTGCCCTCCATTCCATAAGTTTGTCTCATCTCTAACTTTCACAGTATTATCAATAGTTTTACACAAACCCTGAATTATTTTTTTAGCCTCATCTTCTTCCAGTTCATCAGTTCTAAGAATTTTTTTTAACATTTATGTTACAACAAGACAACAAATGATTGTTTTAGTTCCAGGAATGTTATCATCAGTCCATTCAAATTCAGAACTATTACCAAATTTTCCCATACATAATATTTGTTTATTGCAGTGCCAGTTTTTGTTCTTATTCTCACAGTTGGCCTTATCTTCTTTTTAAAACACTTTTGCTTACAGTATGTGGCTAATTTCCATTTTTGCCAGCTGCTGCTGCTGTATACGTTTTAGTTACTGCATTATCTGCTGCCAGAAAACCAGACCCCTTCTCAGTTTGTTGCTGCTTTCCTCTTTTACTTTCTGTCACTGCTGAATAAGTTTTTACTGCTGCATTCTCTGCTGCAAATTCACCTGGTTCCTTTTCCATATCCTCTGCACATCCAAAAGGGTATCAGATATTTCACCCCATGAAACAGTAGAACTCTCACCTGGATATCCAGCTCAAGTATTTTTAACAAAACATCATCTACAAGCCAGTTCTGTTATCTGTATCACTTCCATGGGCTCAGTTACTTCTTTCTCCAAGCAGAGAGCTAAACACTGTTCATTTGTAACATCCACCGCACAAGAACCTTTGTTTACATTGTGAAATTTCAAATTAAACAAATTTTCCTCAAGTTTTTACGTTCCGCCTCCAAATTCTCCATATCTTTTCTTTCCTCCTCCATGTTACTTCTTCCCTTAGGCCTCTTCCTTGCTGCTGTAGGAGCCATCTTACACCATCTAGCAGCTCCCCATACTTTTAAAGCATTAACAGTACTTAAATTAACCTTACTGGGTTCATCTTCACCTTTATATTACAAATCAATACTCTCATTGATACAATAACCACAGCATCAAATATCTTAATATCTATGGTTTTATTCAACTCTGAAATGCCAGAATATACATCTTTACCTACAGTCTACACTATCTGTTTCCCTCATAATAATTCAGAATTGTCTCTGTTTTCCTTTTCCAAGCAAAGAGTAAAAACTTCACACACGCAAACAATTCATTAAAAGCTACAAGAAAGACTCAGCCAAGCTGAAATCTTTAATATCTAATACCTTAAACCTCCTGTAGTGAAGGTCTATGGGATATATGAAAATGACCCCTTAAAGACATACCAGTGTTTCAGCTACCTGGCTTCTGAATACTCGTGACTTTTTTTATTTACTTTTTAAATCTTTATGGTTACATTAAGGACAACAAAGCTACATGTGTCTTCCACTCCATCTTCCTCCC